>NW_025836838.1:0-3889 GCF_002878395.1 Capsicum annuum | reverse complement strand
TGAAGACAGAGTGGCTAAAGCATCAGCAATTTCATTATGAATCCTTGGAATATGCCTAAACTTTACTAACACAAACCGCTGACATAGCTCCTGCAAGCATTGTCGATACGGGATGAGCTTCAAATCTACCATCTCCCAATCGCCTTGAATTTGATGAACGAGCAAATCCGAATCTCCCAACACCAATAATTCTTGGACTCCCATATCAACAGCTAACCTCAAACGAAGAATGCAGGCTTCATACTTTGCCATATTGTTAGTACAGTAAAATCAAATTTGTGCTATTACCGGGAAATATTGTCCTGATTCAGAGATAAGAACTGCACCTATTCTGACTCCTTTCATATTGACACCTCCATCGAAAAATAACCTCCTGCCAAGATCAACATCCATAACGACTTCATCGACACACAACACTTCTTCGTCAGGAAAATGTCTTTAATGGCTCGTACTCTTCATCGATGAGATTCTCAGCAAGATGATCTGCCAAGGCTTGGGCTTTCATGAAGGTTCGAGTCGCATATACAATGTCGAACTCGGTAAGAAGTATTTTCCACTTTGCCAATTGACCCATCGACATAGGCTTCTGAAAGATATACTTTAATGGATCCATGCGGGAGATGAGATAAGTACTATAGGATGAGAGATAATGCTTCAACTTCTATGCCACCCAAGTTAGGGCACAACACGTCCTTTCAAGAAGAGTATACCTGGCCTCATATGCGGTGAACTTCTTGCTAAGATAATAAATAGCCTGCTCCTTTTCGCGTGTGACATCATGTTGACCCAGGACACAACCGAAAGAATTGTCCATGACTGATAAATATAAGATCAAAGGCCTACCAAGCTCCGGGGGTACCAGCACGGGCAGATTTGATAAATATATTTTGATTCGATCGAACGCTTCCTGACATTCTTCAGTCCATTTTACCGCAACACTCTTTTTTAGCAACTTGAATATGGGCTCACAAGTAGTTGTGAGTTGAGCAATAAACCTACTAATGTAGTTTAGTATACCAAGAAAACTCATCACCTCTGTCCTATTCTTGGGCAGGGGCAAATCCTGAATGGCTTTGAATTTTGAGGGATCCAATTCAATTCATCGACGGCCGACGACAAACCCCAACAGCTTTCCAGATGGAACTCCAAATACATATTTTGCCGGGTTGAGTTTGAGATTATACCTGCGAAGCCTTTCAAAGAACTTTCTTAAATCTTTAACATGGTCGGCCTGACTTTTTGACTTAATAATCACATCATCCACGTAGACCTCGATCTCCTCATGCATCATATCATGAAATATAGTGGTCATGGCTCTCATGTATGTTGCTCCAGCATTCTTCAAACCGAACGACATCACTCGATAACAATAAGTTCCCCATGGTGTGATTAAAAATGTCTTCTCCGCGTCTTCATCATCCATAATGATCTGGTGATATCCGGCATAGCAATCTACAAAAGAGGCAACCTCGTGTTTAGCACAGTTGTCTAGCAAAATGTGGATGTTGGGAAGTGGAAAATTATATTTCGGACTTGCTCTGTTCAAATCACGGTAATCAACACACACTCAAATTTTGCCATCTTTCTTTGGTACGGGAACAACATTGGATAACCACATGGGATAGCGAGCTACTCGAATTACTTTGGCTTTAAGTTGTTTCATGATTTCCTCTTTAATTTTAATACTTACATCCATTTTAAACTTCCTCAGCTTCTGTTTGACAGGAGGGAATGCGGGATCAGTTGGCAATTTGTGAGCCACTAATTCAGTGCTTAAACCAAGCATATCATCATAAGACCATGTAAAAACATCCTTATAATCAATTAATGCTCGAATCATTCCATCTTTTAGCTGTGGCAAAGCATGTATACTGATTTTAGTTTCCCTAACATCTTCTTGATCCCCTAGATTTATTGGCTCAGTCTCATTCAGATTAGGATTCAGTTTGTCTTCAAACTGTTCCAACTCTTTGCTTATTTCTTCTAGTGCTTTTTCTTTATCATAATCCCCATCCTGCTTCATTACATCTTGATTAGTTTGGATTTTAAGATTAGGATGAAAATTCCGCATGCATGTCATGTCATTAGAATCAGCATAAAGAGAACTGTGTAAGAAAAGAAAAACAAAATATATTAGACACGAAACCAAAGGGACATTGCATTTCATTAAATAAAAAGATAGAAGGGTTTAAACACAGATGCTAACATAACATAAACAAACTAAAATCCGAATTACAACCCTAAAATAACTTGAATAAACAGAAAGAAAAATAAAATAAACTACCAAAACTCCCTCCTAACGGGGAGAGGAGTGACTTCCCAATTATTGAGCCGGACAGCTGGACCTATGAATTGCATGCCTGCCATACTCGTACCTCCACCTACTTCGACCATATCAACTTCAATAAAAAGGTTCTGGAAGTCATCAACCAATTCAACTTCAAATTCCACATGCTTCGTGACACCGCTCTTAACAAATGATTCACTGAGTAGTGGCATTGGGCGAGGCAGTGACCATGTTTTATTTTTCCTTCCCTTGGCTTTCTTCAGATCTTCAGTTGTAGGCTCATACCAAACGTGCCCACGTTCTCACTCGGACATATGGGATGAACTATACCGTGCAGAGACGCTCCCAAACCCTTTCCTGGCTCAAATCCGTATTTCCAAAGTTCACTCACCATCATGATAGAAGCAGAAGACAATTGCGGGCCTGGTATAGCCTGCCATTCAAGGATACGATTCACTGGCACTGTATTAAAAATTTGATAGACGAATGTCTCCTCTACGTTATTTGCTTCAATAAGAGACAAGGGAGAATCTTCGCAGGCGGGAAAATCTCCTTCACCGTGAATAACCACTTCTTGCCTGTCATGCTCAAACTTAATCATTTGGTGCAGTGTAGATGCAACTGCCTTGGCCTTGTGGATCCACGACCTTCCCAACAATAGATTGTAAGAGGAGTCTACATTCAATACTTGAAACTCTATGGCGAACTCAACAGGCCCTATGGTCAACATTAGTTCTACTTCACCAATGGAATTTGATTTTGCACCATCAAAAGCCCTAACAAATACATTGTTGGGCTTGATCTTGTCAGCACCAATATTCAACTTTTGCAAAGAAGAAATAGGGCAAATATTTGTACCTGAACCTCCATCAATCATAACATAAGTGACGTAGAAATCTTCACACTTCACTGTAATGTAAAGGCCCCGGTTATGCCCTGTACCTTCAACAGGCAATTCATCGTCAGAGAAGCTGATTCGATTGACCTCAAAGATATTTCCAACCATTTTCTCAAGTTGGGTGATTGTAATCTCCCTAGGAACATATGCTTCATTTAATACCTTCAGTAAAACATCACGATGCTCCTTGGAGTGCAACAGCAAAGATAAAAGGGAAATTTGAGCAGGGGTTTTCTTCAACTGGTCCATTATTGAATACTCTGGCAATTTCATCTTTTTCAAAAATTCTTTGGGCTTTTTGATAGATGATGGTCCACTCACCGTTGGCTGGGACTTTCTTAAGCTTTCAGGCATGAAGTATCTTCCTCACCTAGTCAAACCCCTTACCTTATCTACATCTTCCACAACTTCTTTCTCGTGATAGGTCATCACAGTCCGTCCATAATTCCAGGGAACTTTTTTGTATCAACTATCGGAGGTTGGGTCACTGGTTTGAGGACAATAGGCGCTGCCAGTGCTCCTTTCACCGTCAAGATGGGCTGACTCAGAGCTCCCATCACTGTCAACTTAGGTTTATCCTGACTTAAATCAACATGCCTTCTGGCGCCCTGTACTGTGATCAGGGGTTTTTTTGTGCTTTCTTGGGCTTTACCTCCTCTTATTCCTTCCTGGCTCAATGACATTGCTTTCAAAGACTCTGCTAC
>NW_025836837.1:0-1119 GCF_002878395.1 Capsicum annuum | reverse complement strand
TTTATTTAAAGTAGAAAACTAGAAATTCAATTTAAAATTTTAAATCGATAAATGAAAAAATATAAAAAGCAAGGACTAAGGAGTGAATGAATTTGGGAAATTTTATTGATTGCAAAATGATCCAAAATTTATAATTTACATGAATGAAAAATCTACACATTATGCATCATTTTTTCCAACTCATTCATGGTAATATTAACGGGAACTTGCATAGGATAGTCGAAGCCAACGGGGGCAAAACCATGCATTGGACTTGATTCTGCTGAGTTCTCCCGTAAAGTCATAATTTCTTCAAGTTTCAGCTCGTCGCTCGGCTCCGATTCCATTCCTTGGTTTCTTCTTTCCACTCTAATCCAATCTCTGAGGAAAACTAGAACATTCATTGCATTGCTTCCCAATGAGTGTCGGTTGTCTCCAAGCTGCTGTCATCCCTGACTAAAGGCGCTCTCTAATGCAACAGTTGACATTGGAACATTCAAGATATCTCTAGCTAATCTTGAAAGCACAGGATATTGTGTTTCATTACTCCTCCACCAATCCAACGTGTTGATCCGTCGTCTGCGATCCTCTGGTGCCATCCGAAGATAATATTTTAGCTCTTCCCGATAAGTTGATGTGTAAGTTCTCTCATAAACACTGTTCCAACAATTTAAATCATAAAACGAATCAGAAAAACCACTATGTGCCAGCCTTTTAGAAGATGATGGCTCCTCGGGAGGATGAGGAGCGACAGTTGGAGTAATTTTTCTATGTAATCCTTTGCATCAGCCGTAGTCGTCCACAAATCAGTTTGTACTTATTCAGAATTATGGTTAGTATTTATTTCTAAGTTAGTAGAAATAAGAGTACTAAAGTGGCACATATTATTATATTTCATGCACGGATTTAGCATAGCACCAACCAAGTAAATAAGGGGAATCGGGAAAAAATATTTTTTAAATTTCATAAACATGGCGCCAACAGCTTCTTTATAACCTTCTTTATTTTTATATTCTTTGAGCAAACCAGAAATATCAGCTATATATGCCAAGATATTACAAACAGTAGGATAATAAGCACCGAAAAATTCAACCGTAGCTACGTAAAATTTTTCTAAAAACTTAACAAGATCATTAATTA
>NW_025836836.1:0-1665 GCF_002878395.1 Capsicum annuum | reverse complement strand
TATTAGTAATAACTAAATTGATTTAACTAAAATTAAAGATGAATTGATAATTTAATTACGATTTCAATTAATCTCATCGTAATTACATGATCATCTAAGTGTATTCGTCTTGAGTAAAGTGTTAATTGACCAATTTTATTTAAAATGATTCAAATTAAGACATTATTAGTAATAAAAACGTTGATTTAAATAAAATTAAAGATGAATTGATAAGTTCAATTATGATTTCAATTAACATGTTGTTATAGATGAGTGTCTGTTGGAAAAGACCAAACAGTTAAAGACATTTGTTGAAAATGACCAAACATATATAGACATCTGTTGCAACAGATAACTAACCTGTTGAAATAGCTAAATCATCTATTGAAAATTGTCCAACAAATATAGACATCTGTTGCAACAGATGACTAAATTGTTGCAACATATGACTCATCTATTGAAAATTATTAAATAGACAAGATATATGTGAACTCAGAACCAAAATGAGCCACAGAATTTAAAAAGTGACCAAAATAGGTCACCTATTTAAAAAGTTACCAAAATAGGCTAAACGTAATAATTTATTACGTCTTCTATTTTTTTCTTAACGATCAACTAACTGAGTTGACTTTTACAAAAACGTAAGAATTTTTTACGTTTTACATTTTTTTGTAAAACGTAAAAAATTCTTACGTTTTATAAAAAAATATAAAACGTTAGAATTTCTTACGTTTTATACAATGATCGAGGAAAAAAATGCAGTGACTTATCAAATCAATTAAAAAGATACTAAAAAATGAGTTGCTCAACATAACAAAAAGTTACGTTCTAAACTTTTTTATAGCAGTGGTCCCCCACCCACAATTTCTTTTTTCCTCAAATGTTCCATTACTTCTAATTTTTCCTCTTTTTACATATGATAATTATGAATTTTTTGATTAGTTAAATTTATTTATATTTTACATGTAGTTCAAATAATTTATTTTTTCTCTATCTAATAAATTTTTGCGTTTTACATAAAAAATTTAAAAATAGAAGTATCAATTACCTCATTAACTTTACAGTTTTCTTATATTTATTCTATATAAAAAAATAATCACTTCTATCCTTAATTATTCGATTTCTCTCAAAAAATTATACTTTTGAGTTTTTCTCTACTCCAAAATAGTGAAATGTTGAATTATCGTCGATCAAATCTGCTACTATATACAAGAATTATATTTTTTGGTATGTTAAAATTATGAAATTAATTTTTTCGGGTAGTAATTCATCGTAGTTTTCGATTAGTGTTTCAATTAGGATATTGAGGAGACTCACATGCACAAATACGTTTCATATTATAATTAATGGAGTAAAAAATCACAATTTAATTTAGGAACACTCCTAAATTTATATAAGAAAATATATTTTTTAGGAACACTCCTAAAAAAATATAATTTTTGTATATAGTAGCATATTTGATCGATGATAATTCAACATTTCACTATTTTGGAGTAGAGAAAAACTCAAAAGTATAATTTTTTTAAAGAGAAATCGAATAATTAAGGATAAAAGTGATTATTTTTTGATATAGAATAAATATAAGAAAATTGTTAAGTTAATGAGGTAATTGATACTTTTTTTTTAAATTTTTTTTTATGTAAAACGTAAAAATTTATTAGAAAAAATAAATTATTTTAACTACAT
>NW_025836835.1:0-2138 GCF_002878395.1 Capsicum annuum | reverse complement strand
AAAAATCGGGATGATGTTAAAATGACCTCGCTACCCTCAAAAGCTGGTAGAAATGAACATTAATTTAGGACAGTTTTACCAATGTGATTCCCATGGTAGGTTTGCAGCACTCTGGCTAGTCACCCATACTTCACTAGATCCAAAGCAAAGCTCGCCATGGCTAGCAGAGAGATTGAAAATTCGCTCATTGACCCGAATCAGGATCACAGGGAAGAAAGTTCAGAACACAATGATGAGGTAGTAAGGCTCAGGAAACAATTGATAGATTTACACCGAGCATGGGCCAGCGGAATGCCTCCTCCTCCGCTCCCTAAAGGTCTTGTAAATATCTCTAATTGCCCACCGCTCTCTCAGGCGCAATTCTCTGCTCCTACTGAGTCACCTGAGCACGCGCCAGGATTCACTCCACGACATTATTATCCTGGCAGTTCTGGTGTGCACTTGGCAGCTCCCCAATCAAGACCAGCTGCTCAGCCAGCGCCACCGATCACACTGGTATTCGTGGCTCCACCACCATATGAACTCCCATATATGCTGTGCATCCCATAATGAGGTTTCCTAGGTCTGCCAGTGAGCCAGTACTGAAGGTTTCAGATAGTCAGTATTATGCCCCGGAGCCTACTTTGCAAATGAATAAACCGTATGGGTACACTCAGCCGCCTGCATTTCCATTTGATACGAAGAAATCTGTCGCAGCAGAGAAACAGGATATCATAGCCCGGAAATTGAAAAGTTTAGAACAGGCTATGAGGAATTTGCAAGGAATCAGAGATTATAGGAGTGTTTCCTATAAAGATCTTTGCATGTTCCCAGACATCAACCTTCTCCTCAGTTTTAAGATGCCTAAGTTCGAGAAGTATACAGGACACGGTGATCCCGTGGTACACTTGAGACGTTATTGCAACCAGTTGAGGGCTGCAGGAGGAAGGGAAGAGCTGCTCATGGCCTTCTTTGGCGAGAGTCTTTCTGATCTGGCTTCGGAATGGTTTATCGATCGAGATATCGATAAATGGAACAGCTGGGATGACTTAGCTTCAGAATTTGTTCAACATTTTCAGTATAACATCGACCTAATTCTGGACGAAAAATCCTTGGTCAATATGAAAAAAAAGAGCACTGAAGGTTTTAGGGAATACGCGATAAGGTGGCGTGAACAGGCCGCTGGGGTAAAGCCTCCAATGAAAGAAAGTAAGTTGGTAGAAGTTTTCATTCAGGCACAGGATGAGACCTATTTTCAATATTTATTTCCGGCAATGGGAAAATCTTTTATTGAAGTCTTCAAAATGGGGGAGATGATAGAGGACGGAATTAAGACCGGCCGAATAGTGAGTTTTACCGCATTAAAAGCCACTACACAAGCGATTCAAGGTGGATCTGGCGCATTTGGAGGTAAAAAAAAAGAGGATGTGGCGACTGTCATAGCTGGAACCCATTCCTATCCCAAAAGACCACTTCGCCCCTATCCCCAATCCCAAGCCCAAATCTACGCCCAAGCTCCATATATTTCTCCCCACCATTACTACCCTCCACAAAACCCTTTATATTCTATTCCACCACCCACGTACCCAGTATATAGCACGTAACCATATGCCTAAACCTCTTCTTACCCACAGTGGCGCGCGCAAGCTCCACAAAATCACCCATTTGCTCCACAAAATTACCAAAACCCCTCCAAACCCAGTTTTCAGCCTAGGCCCGAGTATAAGAAAGAGAAGGCGGTCTAAAATCAATTCACACCTCTTACGGAGTCATATGCTAGCTTGTTTAATAGGTTGAGAAAGTTGAAGGTTTTAATCCCAATTCAAGGAAGGCTTTCAAATCCACCGCCGAGGAATCTCGATTATTCTTTAAGGTGTGCGTACTGTTCTGATATGTCCGGCCATGATTTCGAGAAATGCTGCATTTAAAGAGAGTTGTCCAAGATTTAATTGACACCAATCAGATACTGGTCCAGGCCCCGGAGGGTCCAAACATTAACCAAAATCCGTTGCCAACCCATGCTGAAGCCAATATGTTAGAATTCATATATGATGGGAAAGAGTCTTCGAGGGGTTATAAGCCTATTGTCAAGATACAGACCATTGAGGAGAAATCGGTGAATGTAGCAGAGTCTTTGAAAGCAATGTCATTGAGCCAGG
>NW_025836834.1:0-2943 GCF_002878395.1 Capsicum annuum | reverse complement strand
AAAAACCTGTCGCAACGGAGGAACAAGATATCATAGCCCGGAAATTAAAAAGTTTAGAACAGGCTATGAGGAATTTGTAAGGAATCGGAGATCATAGGAGTGTTTCCTATAAAGATCTTTGCATGTTCCCATACATCAACCTTTCCCTCGGTTTTAAGATGCCTAATTTCGAGAAGTATGCAGGACATGGTGATCCCGTTGCATACTTGAGACGTTATTGCAACCAGTTGAGGGCTGTAGGAGGAAAAGAAGAACTGCTCATGGCCTTCTTTGGCAAGAGTCTTTCTGATCTGGCCTTAGAATGGTTTATCGATCGAGATATCGATAAATGGAACAGCTGGGATGATTTGGATTCTGAATTTGTTCAACATTTTTAGTATAACATCGACCTGATTTCGGACGAAAAATCCTTGGTCAACATAAAGAAAAAGAGCACTGAAGGTTTTAGGGAATATGCGATAAGGTGGCGTGAACAGGCCGCCAGGGTAAAGCCTCCAATGAAAGAAGGTAAGTTGGTAGAAGTTTTCATTCAGGCGCACGATGAGACCTATTTTCAACATTTACTTTCGGCAATGGGAAAGTCTTTTATGGAAGTCCTAAAAATAGGGGAGATGATAGAGGACGGAATTAAGACCGGCCGAATAGTGAGTTTTGCCGCATTAAAAGCCACTACACAAGCGATTCAAGGTGGATCTGGCGTATTTGGAGGTAAAAAGAAGAAAGAGAACGTAGCGACTGTTGTAGCTGGAACCCATTCCTATCCCAAAAGACCACCTCGCCCCTATCCCCAATCCCAAGCCCAAGTCTACGCCCAAGCTCCATATACTCCTCCCCATCATTACTACCCTCCACAAAACCCTTTATATTCTATTCCACCACCCCCGTACCTAGTATATAGCGCGCAGCCATATGCCCAAACCCCTTCTTACCCGCAGTGGCGCGTGCAAGCTCCACAAAATCACTCATTCGCTCCACCAAATTACCAAAACCCCTCCAGACCCAGCTTTCAGCCTAGGCCCAAGTATAAGAAAGAGAAGGCGGTCAAAAATCAATTCACACCTCTTGGGGAGTCATATGCTAGCTTTTTTGATAGGTTCAGAAAGTTAAAGGTTTTGAGCCCAATTCAAAGAAGGCTTTCAAATCCACCGCCAAGGAATCTCGATTATTCTTTAAGGTATGCGTACTGTTCTGATATGCCAGGCCATGATACCGAGAAATGCTGGCATTTAAAAAAAGCTATCCAAGATTTAATTGACACAAATCAGATGCTGGTCCAGGCCCCGGAGGGTCCAAACATTAACCAGAATTCACTGCCAACCCATGCTGAAGCCAATATGTTAGAATTGATATATGGTGGGAAAGAGTCTTTGAGGGGTTATAAGCCTATTGTCAAGATACAGACCATTGAGGAGAAATCGGTGAATGTAGCGGAGTCTTTGAAAGCAATGTCATTAAGCCAGGAAGGAATGAGAGAAGATAAATCCCAAGAAAGCACAAATAAACCCCTGATCACAGTACAAGGAGCGATAAGGTATGTTGATTTAAGTCAAGATAAACCTAAGTTGACAGTGGTGGGAGCTCTGAGTCAGCCCATCTTGGCGGTGAAAGGAGCACTGGCAGCGCCTATTGTCCTCAAACCGGTGACCCAACCTCTGATAGTTGATACAAAAAGGATTCCTTGGAATTATGGGCGGGCTGTAATGACCTATCACGGAAAAGAAGTTGTGGAAGATGTAGATGAGGTAGGGGGTTTGACTAGGTCAGGAAGATGCTTCGTGTCTGAAAGCTTAAGAAAGTCCAAGCCAACGACGAGTGGACCGTCATCTATAAAAAAGCCTATCACCGAAGAGGAAGCTGAAGAATTTTTGAAAAAGATAAAATTGCTAGAGTATTCAATATTAGACCAGTTGAAGAAAATCCCTGCTCAAATTTTCCTTTTATCTTTGCTGTTGCACTCCAAGGAGCACCATGATGTTTTACTGAAGGTATTAAATGAAGCATATGTTCCAAGGGAGATTACAATCAACCAACTTGAGAAATTGGTTGGAAAAATCTTTGAGGTCAATCGGATCAGCTTTTCTGACGATGAATTGCCTGTTGAAGGTACAGGGCATAACCGGGGCCTTTATATTACAGTAAAGTGTGAAGATTTCTACGTCACTCATGTTATGATTGATGGAGATTCAGGTGCAAATATTTGCCCTATTTCTACTTTGCAAAAGTTGAATATTGGTGCTGACAGGATCAGGCCCAACAATGTATGTGTTAGGGGTTTCGATGGTGCAAAATCAAATTCCATTGGCGAAATAGAACTAATGTTGACCATAGGACCTATTGAGTTCGCCATAGAGTTTCAAGTATTGAATGTAGACTCCTCTTACAATCTGTTGTTGGGAAGGCCGTGGATCCACAAGGCCAAGGCGGTTGCATCTACACTGCACCAAATGATTAAGTTTGAGCATGACAGGCAAGAAGTAGTTATTCATGGTGAAGGAGATTTGTCCACCTACGAAGATTCTCCCTTGTCTCTTATTGAAGCACATAACATAGAGCAGACATTCGTCTATCAAATTTTTGATACAGTGCCAGTGAATCGTATCTTTAAATGGCAGGTTATACCGGGACCGCAATTGTCTTCTGCTTCTATCATGATGGTGAGTGAACTTTAGAAATACAGATTTGAGCCAAAAAAGGGTTTGGGAGCGTCTCTACATGGTATAGTTAATCCCATATGTCCGAGTGAAAACGTGGGCATATTTGGTCTGGGATTTGAGCCTACAGCTGAAGATCTGAAAAAAGCCAAGGGAAGAAAAAAGGAAACATGGTCACTCCCTCGCCCAATGCCACTACTCAGTGAATCATTTGTTAAGAGCGGTGTCACGAAGCATGTGGAATTTGAAGTTGAATTGGTTGATGACTTCCAGAACCTTTTTATTGAAGTTG
>NW_025836833.1:0-1760 GCF_002878395.1 Capsicum annuum | reverse complement strand
TCCCCTAAAAAAAATGGAATAGAGTGATGGTGTATGTGTGTATATATACTGTGAATCGTGAAGAAGAAAGAAAAAAAAATAGAATCCTCCCTTATTTTAATGGAATATGTATGTGAATATATATGTTCCTTCTTGTGTCTATTCCCTGGGTTCTAAAAATGTGTAAAAAGGGGTAGGGGTAGGGTAGGTGGGGTATTAAGGTGGGGTAGAGTTTGTTAGGATAGGGTAGGTAGGTGTTGTTTTTTAATTGGAGGGATAAGGGTTAGGTGTCTATTTTTGTTTGGGTAGGTTGCTAGGATAAGACAAAATTAGTTAGGGGATTGTTATTTTTGTTATTTTGTGGAGGGATTATCACACGGGTGAGGGTACACGGTAGGATAACATAAAATGGGTAAAAGTGAATAAAATTGAACTTTAAGAGGACAAAATCACTTGTCTACATTATGCCCCCTTTGGATGTAAACACATAGTGTTTTCATACAAAGAAGTAGACAACGAGGCGGAATTTTATCCTGACCTTTATTTAAAAGCACGGAGCAAGAGGGAGGAGGAAAACCAGATCTTGACTTAGGATATCCTACCCACCCAAGTTATGAGGGGATCAAGTGACAAGTATCTCAAAGGATTGGAAGGAGATGGACTATACCGAGTTGGAGAGTCGAGTGAGGTTCCATCGAGGTTCCGGTCCGCGGCTCTGTCATTACATCAAAAAATGAAAATTACAAGTTAAAACACAAATGAAATTACAAAATCCTATTTATACAACTTCTGTTGGCTCATGACTCGACTTTCATCACCCTATTCTTCAGGTGGGCTCCTGTCTTGCAATTTCTTTCAACTTGTTGCTTGGCTTTCAATTGCTTCGCTTATGCTTGACTTTTCGCTTCTTCACCCTATTTTCCAGGCGGCCTCCTGACTTGCTATTCCATCCCTTTTGTTGCTTGACTTTTCATTTCTTCACTTTGTTCTCCAGGTGGGCCTCTGACTTGCTATTTCATCACCCTGTTTTTCAGGCGGGCTCCTGAAATCCAAAATTAAAACTAGAACGAAAATTATCCCAAACAAGAATTATAATAAAGTAGTTTTTCATTTTTGAAAGCGTTGTCCCATTTTTCAGGAGGGTCCTGAACATAAAGTAAATTCTCATTTTTCAGGAGGGTCCTGAACAGAAGGTAAAGTCCCATTTTTCAGGAGGGTCCAGAACAGAAAGTAAAATCCCATTTTTCAGGAGGGTCCTGGACATAAAGTAAAATCCCATTTTTTCAGGAGGGTCCTGAGCAGAAAGTAAAATCCCATTTTTCAGGAGGGTCCTGAACAGAAAGTAAAATTCTATTTTTTCAGGAGGGTCCTGAATAGAAATTAAAATCCCATTTTTCAGGAGGGTCCTGAACGTAAAGTAAAATCCCACGAATGTGCATTTCCAATGGTAGCTGAATTAAGTGAAGCGAATTTGCCCCTATTTCAACAAAGAAAATTTGTCAGTTAAAAACTTAGTGGTGGCTTGCAGATCTTGATTTCTCAGGTATCTTCCCAGCACTCGTTCCTTTCGTCTTTGTTCTAAATCGTAACACTTGCCCTGTCTTGCCGCATCATTGCCCCGGATCTAGATTGAGGGAAATGAGTTCTGACTCAAACGATGGGTTTCCATTTTACCATGCCCCTGAGGTGCACTCTTTTCCCAAATCTGAATGCTTCCACGAATCCAAAAGCCTGTTGGTTGATAGACTTCCTTTGCTTCATATTGAATTATGATCATATTT
>NW_025836832.1:0-1018 GCF_002878395.1 Capsicum annuum | reverse complement strand
AGTTAACCATTATAAGTGTAGCACTGAAACAACTACGGAACATGAAAGAACACTTACTTGGTGATAAATTTGTGATGAATCGGGAAGGTGAGCCTGCAGGAGTAGATGAGCAAAGAGAAGGGCTTGGAGAAGTGATGTTGGGCGGCGCTTAGGTTGAAGAAAAATTTAGTGGGGTTTAAGGGTAGAGGATATATTTAAAGGATGAGCCATGGGTCGGGTTGGTCCATTCACAAACGGGTTAGTAGGCAAAATGTGTAAGTAGGCGGCGCCCTTAGAATCGCCTAAGCATAAGTAGCCGGCGCCTAACCTATTGCCTATGATGGCATAGGCGGCGCCTACCCTATTGCCTATGTTGGCATAGGCGGCGCCTACCCTATTGCCTATGTTGGCATAGGCGGCGCCTAACCTATTGCCTATGTTGGCATAGGCGGCGCCTAACCTATCGCCTATATGAGACAGTGAGCATAGGCGGCACCTAACCTATTGCCTATGTTGGCATAGGCGACGCCTAACCTATTGCCTATGTTGGAATAGGCAATTGGAAAAGCGGCGCACTCTTGGTCGAATCTACATAACTCGAGGCACGACTCTAATGGAAATCATACTTGAACCTTACACATTTGACTACTCCCACTTACCTATATTGTTCCATCATTCCTAGACTTACCACCATTGACATGACTCACTTCCACATCAAAATTGGGTCTAATCTCCTCCTTTTTCCTTCATGCACCTACACTTAATCAAAAACAACAAAAATGATTAGAAGGATGGGTTGCCTCCTATCAAGCGCCTTAGTTTTGGTCGTGGCTCGACTCTTCTTTTTGGAATTTTTATTTACCAAAAACAAAATCCTAGTAAAATGATGGGTTGCCTCCCATGTAGCGCTTAATTTATTATCGCGGCACGACATAGTTATCTCGATTACTCAGACTTCATCAAGATATATGGTGGCTATACATTTTATCGAGTCGGTCCAACCGACTCGATAAAATGTATAGCCACCATATATCTTGAT
>NW_025836831.1:114083-121845 GCF_002878395.1 Capsicum annuum | reverse complement strand
AAAATAAAACCAAACCCCTAAGTGGGTCCCACCTTCAAAAAATGAGTTTTGATACCAACCCATATTTTTAATATCATTAAGGAACTATAACTCTCAAGAAATTTGAGTAAATCAATAACATTTGTGTCTAAAATTGAGCCTTAAAGACTTAGTGGTTTTGGGTCTTGAATATTTTACACTATAATAGGGTTTAGAGCTCAAGAGGGAGGCACAAAATGGCCAAAATTTTGGCGTAGACAACTTTTAAATAGGCCTTCCCTGGTCTTGGGTCTCGCGGTCATGGATCCCGCTTAGCCACTGTTGCGGCACCACATTTACACCCTTCATAACATGATCGTGGTATCTATACCTATGCCAAGTATGGTTGAAGAAGGTAACTTTGTTTTAGGCTTCGGCTAATGCTTTGAGATGCATCTGCAGTCTGTTTCGAGCAAAGGGGATATGTCACCACATTGATTTTGACTTTCCAGATGGATTAGAAAAGTTGGATTTCACATTAAGGTTGTTTTACTGGAGTTTTTACTCGGTGTTCAATTATAACCAACAATGACTTCAAATTGGGAATGCAGTTGTAAAAACCAAATGAACAACCAGGTAATGGAACTAACGAGTACAGTAAGTCACTAATGACTTAAGGTAGCTATGGAGAAGCTCTATCAGTGAAAATAAGCAAGAACTCGAACAATGACATGAAGGTTCATTGCAAATTGTCAACCTAACTACCTTTAATATCAAACACACAGTCCCATAGCATATCCTTCAAATTCTGAATGGTAGGTTTACCTTGTCGATCTGTTTGAGGATAGAAAGTGATGTTGAGGTTCACCTGTGTACCCAAATCATTATGAAACAAATGCTAAAAATTAAAAGATAACTGCATACCTTGGTCTAAAATGATGAACTCCAGTACCACTTGCAGCTTAACTATTTCCTGGAAGAACAACTTAGCATAATCCTCTACTGAGTAGTTAGTTTTCATAGGCAAGAAGTGTGCATACTTTGTCATTCTATCCATAATAACCCAATTAGAATCATTCTGATTATCAGACCATTGAAGACCTGTAATGAAATCCATGTTAATTAATTTCCAGTTTCACCTAGGCAATTATATATCTTTGGAAATGCCACCAAGCCTAAAATATTAAACCTTGACTTTTTTTAAAACCATGCACTTAAATAAAAATTCACCATATCCCTCTTCAAATTATTCCACCAGTAGATTTTCTTCAAGTCATGATATAGCTTCGTCGAACTCAGATGAACTGTATATCAGGACTCATGAGCTTTAACCAAAATTCTTTCTTGAAACACGTATACAACAAGGACACATAACCTTCCATATACCTCAGTATACTATATCCCCTAATCTCGATAGCCAAAACCTTTTTATCACCCATATTATTTTTTATTTACACAAGTATAGGATCCATCACCTATATCTTGTTGACCTCAAAACAAATATATGACTTAACCACTTCTTGAACAATCAAGCTTCAATCCTCAGAGTCTAAAAGATGAAGTGCAAAGTTACCCACCTATGAATATCCTTTACAAACATCCCACACAAGAATTAGACCATAAAAACTTGACTCCTTTTAGAGTTAATATTATCAGCGAAACAACAATAGATGAGAAACTCTCCAAAAACCACCTATAATACCTTGCCAAGCCCTAGAAGCTCCTTATTTCTATTCGAGTCGTGGGTCTAGGCCACTTCTTTATTTTTTCGACTTTTTTTTGGATCAACCTTGATCCTCTCACTAAAAATAAAATGTTTGAGAAAAGTCATATAACTTAGCTAAAATTAAAAATTAGAAAATTTTGTATACAATTTTTGGTCCTATGAGTTTACAGCACAATTCAAGGATATTGTCATTATCTTCCTTAATTTTAGAATACACCAAAATGTCTTAATGAAGGATATAACAAGGAATTCTAGAAATTATCTAACCACCCGATTTATAAGATCAATGAAAGAAGCTGGAGAATTAATCAACCCAGATGAATAACAAAAATCTCATAATGGCCATACCGGGTTTGAAAAGTAGTCTTGGGACTATCAACCTCCCTAATTTTAAACTAGTGACAGCTAAACACAGATCATTCTTAGAGAAATACTTATCACCTTAAAGTAGATCGTGAATGTCATCAATCTTAGAAAGGGTTACTTATTTTTTCCTGTAACCTTATTCAACTGAATATAGTCTATACACATCAAAAGAGACCCATCTTTATTTTGCACAAAATGCAAAGAAGCATCCTACAGAGAAATACTAGGACTGATAAAACCCTTATCAAGAAGATCCTTTTACTGTTCCTTTAGTTCATTCAGTTCCATCAGAGCAATCCTATAATGAGGAATGGAAATGGGATGGTTATCTAGTGTAAGATCAATCCCAGAATCTATATACCCATAGGGAGGAATTCCAAACATATCATCGGGAAGAAATTCAAGAAACTAACTAACTGTAGAGGCATATTACAAAGAGAGAGTCTAAGTGGTAGAATCTTCTTCCAAACCTATATGATACACACCTCTTCAAAATTATTTTTTGAGCCCTTAGATATGAAATAAACCTCTATACGAGGACTAAGTAACTCCATTCCAATTTAAATATCAGGACTCATGATCTTTAACAAAAATTGTTTCTTGAAACACATATACAACAGGGACACATAACCTCCATATACGTAAGTATACCATCTCCCCTAATCTCTATAGCCAAAACGTTTTTATGACCCATATTATCTTTTATTTACACAAGTATAGGATCCATCACCTATATCTTGTTAACTATTTCTTGAACAATCAAGCTTTAATCTTCAGAGTCTAAAAGATGAAGTGCAAAGTTACCCTCCTGTGAATATACTTTACCAACATCCCTCACAAGAATTACACCATAAAAACTTGACTCTTTTTAGAGTTAATTTTATCAGCGAAACAACAATAGATGAGAAACTATACAAAAACCACCTATAATACTTTGCCAAGCCCTAGAAGCTCTTTATGTCTGTTCGAGTTGCGGGTCTAGGCCACTTCTTTACTTTCTCAGCATTTTTATGGATCTACCTTGATCCTCCCACTAGAAATAACATATTTGAGAAAAGTCATATAACTTAGCTATAATTAAAACTTAGAAATTTTTTTATACAATTTTTGGTCCTATGAGTTTACAGCACAATTCAAGGATATCGTCATGATCTTCGTTACTTTTAGAGTACACCAAAATGTCATAATGAAGGATATAACAAACAAATCTAGAAATTATCTAATAACCCAATTGATAATATCAATGAAAGAAGTTGGAGATTTAATCAACCCAGATGACCTAACAAAAATCTCATAATGGCCATACCTGGTTTGAAAAGTAGTCTTGGGAATATCAACCTACCTAATTTTTACCTAATGACAGCCTAAACACAGATCAATCTTACAGAAATACTTATCACCTTAAAGTAGATTGAGAAGGTCATCAATCTTAGAAAAGGTTACTTATATTTTGCCGTAACCTTATTCAACTCAATATAGTCTATACACATCAAAAGAGACCCATCCTTATTTCGCACAAAATGCAAGGAAGCATCCCACAGAGAAATACTAGGACTGATAAAACCTTAATTAAGAAGATCCTTTTACTATTCCTTTGGTTCCTTCAGTTCCAATAGAGTAATCCAATAATGAGGAATGGAAATGGGATGGTTATCTAGTGTAAGATCAATCCCAGAATCTGTATCCCTATAGGGAGGAATTCAAACATATCATTGGGAAGAAATTCAAGAAATTAACTAACCGTAGAGCCATATTACAAAAAGAGAGTCCAAGTGGTAGAATCATCAAAATAATTTTTTGAGCCCTTAGATATGAAGTTAACCTCCTTATGAGGAATAATAACTCCCTTCTAATTTCAATATTAGGACTCGTGGGTTTTAACCAAAATTCTTTCTTGAAACACATATACAACAGGGACACATAACCTTCCATATACCTCAGTATACCATCTCCCCTAATCTCGATAGCCAAAACCTTTTTATGACCCATATTATCTTTTATTTACACAAGTATAGGATCCATCACCTATATCTTGTTGACCTCAAAACAAACATAGGACTTAACCACTTCTTGAACAATCAAGCTTCAATCTTCAGAGTCTAAAAGATGAAGTGCAAAGTTACCCTCCTGTGAATATACTTTACCAACATCCCTCACAAGAATTACACCATAAAAACTTGACTCTTTTTAGAGTTAATTTTATCAGCGAAACAACAATAGATGAGAAACTATACAAAAACCACCTATAATACCTTGCCAAGCCCTAGAAGCTCTTTATGTCTGTTCGAGTTATGGGTCTAGGCCACTTCTTTACTTTCTCAACATTTTTATAGATCTACCTTGATCCTCCCACTAGAAATAACATGTTTTAGAAAAGTCATATAACTTAGCTAAAATTAAAACTTAGAAAATTTTGTATACAATTTTTGGTCCTATGAGTTTACAGCACAATTCAAGGATATTGTCATGATCTTCCTTACTTTTATAGTACACCAAAATGTCATAATGAAGGATATTAAAAAGAAATCTAGAAATTATCTAACCACCCAATTGATAAGATCAATGAAAGAAGTTGGAGATTTAATCAACCTAGATGACCTAACAAAAATCTCATAATGGCCATACCGGGTTTGAAAAGTACTCTTGGGAATATCAACCTCCCTAATTTTTAACTAATGACAGCCTAAACACAGATCAATCTTAGAGAAATACTTATCACCTTAAAGTAGATTGAAAAGGTCATCAATCTTAAAAAAGGTTACTTGTTTTTTACCGTAACCTTATTCAACTCAATATAGTCTATACACATCAAAAGAGATCCATCTTTATTTCACACAAAATGCAAAGAAGCATCCCAAAGAGAAATACTAAGACTGATAAAACCTTTATCAAGAAGATCCTTTTACTATTCCTTTCGTTCCTTCAGTTCCAATAGAGTAATCCAATAATGAGGAATGGAAATGGGATGGTTATCTAGTGTAAGATCAATCCCAGAATCTGTATCCCTATAGGGAGGAATTCCAAACATATCATTGGGATGAAATTCAAGAAATTAACTAACTGTAGAGCCATATTACAAAAAGAGAGTCCAAGTGGTAGAATCATCAAAATAATTTTTTGAGCCCTTAGATATGAAGTTAACCTCCTTATGAGGAATAATAACTCCCTTCCAATTTCAATATTAGGACTCATGAGCTTTAACCAAAATTCTTTCTTTAAACACATATACAACAGGGACAGATAACCTTCCATATACCTCAGTATACCATCTCCCCTAATCTCGATAGCCAAAACCTTTTTATGAACCATATTATCTTTTATTTACACAAGTATAGGATCCATCACCTATATCTTGTTGACCTCAAAACAAATATACGACTTAACCACTTCTTGAACAAACAAGCTTCAATCCTCAGAGTCTAAAAGATGAAGTGCAAAGTTACCCTCCTGTGAATATACTTTACCAACATCCCTCATAAGAATTAGACCATAAAAACTTGACTCTTTTTAGAGTTAATTTTATCAGCGAAACAACAATAGATGAGAAACTCTCCAAAAACAACCTATAATACCTTGCCAAGCCCTAGAAGCTCCTTATGTCTGTTCGAGTTGTGGGTCTAGGCCACTTCTTTATTTTCTCAACATTTTTATGGATCTACCTTGATCCTATCACTAGAAATAACATGTTTGAGAAAAGTCATATAACATAGCTAAAATTAAAACTTGGAAAATTTTGTATACATTTTTTGGTCCTATGAGTTTACAGCACAATTCAAGGATATTGTCATGATCTTCCTTACTTTTAGAGTGCACCAAAATATGATTATGAAGGATATAACAAAGAAATCAAGAAATTATCTAACCACCCAATTAATAAGATCAATGAAAGAAGTTGGAGATTTAATCAACCCAGATGACCTAACAAAAATCTCATAATGGCCATACCGGGTTTGAAAAGTAGTCTTGGGAATATCAACCTCCCTAATTTTCAACTAATGACAGCCTAAACACAGATCAATCTTAGAGAAATACTTATCACCTTAAAGTAGATCGAGAACGTCATCAATCTTAGAAAAGGTTACTTATTTTTTGCCGTAACCTTATTCAACTGAATATAGTCTATACACATCAAAAGAGACCCATCTTTATTTCGCACAAAATGCAAAGAAGCATCCCACAGAGAAATACTAGGACTGATAAAACCTTTATCAAGAAGATCCTTTTACTATTCCTTTAGTTCCTTCAGTTCTAATAGAGTAATCCAATAATGAGGAATGGAAATAGGATGATTATCTAGTGTAAGATCAATCGCAGAATCTGTATCCCTATAGGGAGGAATTCCAAACATATCATTGGGAAGAAATTCAAGAAATTAACTAACCGTAGAGCCATATTACAAAAAGAGAGTCCAGGTGGTAGAATCATCAAAATAATTTTTTGAGCCCTTAGATATGAAGTTAACCTCCTTATGAGGAATAATAACTCCCTTCCAATTTAAATATTAGGACTCGTGAGCTTTAACCAAAATTCTTTCTTGAAACACATATACAACAGGGACACATAACCTTCCATATACCTACGTATACCATATCCCCTAATCTGGATATCCAAAATCTTTTGATGACCCATATTATCTTTTATTTACACAAGTATAAGATCCATCACCTATATCTTGTTGACATAAAAATAAAATATACGACTTAACCACTTCTTGAACAATCAAGCTTCAATCCTCAGAGTCTAAAAGATGATGTGCAAAGTTACCCACCTATGAATATCCTTTATCAACATCCCTCATAAGAATTAGATCATCAAAACATGACTCTTTTTAGAGTTAATTTTATCACAAAACAACAATAGATGAGAAACTCTCCAAAAACCACCTATAATACCTTGCCAAGCCCTAGAAGCTCGTTATGTTTGTTCGACTCATGGGTCTAGGCCACTTCTTTATTTTCTCAACTTTTTTAAGGATCTACCTTGATCCTCTCACTAGAAATAACATTTTTGAGAAAAGTCATATAACTTAGCTAAAATTAAAACTTAGAAAATTTAGTATACAATTTTTGTTCCTATGAGTTTACAACACAATTCAAGGATATTGTCATGACCTTCCTTACATTTAGAGTACACCAAAATGTCATAATGAAGGATATAACAAAGACATCTATAAATTATCAAACCACCCGACTGGTAAGATCAATGAAAGAAGCTGGAGAATTAATCAACCCAGATGACCAAACAAAAATCTCATAATGGCCATACCGGGTTTGAAAAGTAGTCTTGGGAATATCAACCTCCCTAATTTTCAACTAATGACAGCCTAAACACAGATCAACCTTAGAGAAATACTTATCACCTTAAAGTAGATCAAGAAGGTCATCAATCTTAGAAAAGGTTACTTATTTTTTGCCATAACCTTATTCAACTCAATATAGTCTATACACATCAAAGGAGACCCATCTTTATGTCGCACAAAATGCAAAGAAGCATCCCACAGAGAAATACTACGACTGATAAAACCCTTATCAAGAAGATCCTTTTACTGTTCCTTCAGTTCCTTCAGTTTCATTTGAGCAATCCTATAACGAGGAATGGAAATGGGATGGTTATCTAGTGGAAGATCAATCCCAGAATCTGTATCCCTATAGGGAGGAATTCCAAACATATCATCGGGAAGAAATTCAAGAAATTAACTAACCGTAGAGACAT
>NW_025836831.1:94705-111083 GCF_002878395.1 Capsicum annuum | reverse complement strand
GGAATTCCAAACATATCATCGGGAAGAAATTCAAGAAATTAACTAACAGTAGAGACATATTACAAAGAGAGAGTCTAAGTGGTAGAATCTTTTTCCAGACCTCTATGATAGACACCTCATCGAAATAATTTTTTGAGCCATTAGATATGAAATTAACCTCCTTATGAGGACTAAGTAACTCCCTTCCAAGTTCAATATAAGGACTCATGAGCTTTAACCAAAATTCTTTCTGGAAATACATATACAACAGGGACACATAACCTTCCATATACCTTAGTATACCATCTCCCCTAATCTCGATAGCCAAAACCTTTTTATGACACAAATTATCTTTTGTTTACACAAGTATAAGATCCATCACTTATATCTGGTTGACCTCAAAGCAAACATACGAATTAACCACTTCTTGAACAATCTAGCTTTAATCCTCAAAGTCTAAAAGATGAAGTGCAAAGTTACCCACCTGTGACTATCCTTTACCAACATCCCTCACAAGAATTAGACCAGAAAAACTTGACTCTTTTTAGAGTTAATTTTATCAGCGAAACAACAATAGATGACAAACTCTCCAAAAACCACCTATAATTCCTTGTCAAGTCCTAGAAGCTCCTTGTGTCGATTCGAGTCGTGGGTCTAGGCCACTTCTTTATTTTCTCAACTTTTTTCTGGATCTACCTTGATCCTCTTACTAAGAATAACATGTTTGAGAAAAGTCATAAAACTTAGCTAAAATTAAAACTTAGAAAATTTTGTATAAAACTTTTGGTCCTATGAGTTTACAGTACAATTCAAGGATATTGTCATGATCTTCCTTACTTTTGGAGTACACCAAAATGTCATAATGAAGGATATAACAAAGAAATCTATGAATTATTTAACCACCCAATTGATAAGATCAATGAAAGAAACTGGAGAATTAATCAACCCAGATGACCTAAGAAAAATATCATAATGGCCATACCGGGTTTTAAAAGTAATCTTGGGAATATCAACCATCCTAATTTTCTACTAGTGACAGCCTAAACACATATCAATCTTACAGAAATACTTATCACCTTAAAGTAGATCAAGAAGGTCATCAATCTTAGAAAAGGTTACTTATTTTTTGCCGTAACCTTATTCAACTCAATATAGTCTATACACATCAAAAGAGACCCATCTTTATTTCGCACAAAATGCAAAGAAGCATCCCACATAGAAATACTAGGACTGATTAAACCCTTATCAAGAAGATCTTTTTACTGTTCCTTTAGTTCCTTCAGTTCTACCAGAGAAATCCTATAATGAGGAATGGAAATGGGATGGTTATCTAGTGGAAGATCAATCCCAGAATCTGTATCCCTATAGGGAGGAATTCCAAACATATCATCGGGAAGAAATTCAATAAATTAACTAACAATAGAGACATATTACAAAGAGAGATTCTAAGTGGTAGAATCTTTTTCCAGACCTATATGATACACACCTTGAGCCCTTAGATATGAAATAAACCTCCTTATGAGGACTAAGTAATTCCCTTCCAATTTTAATATCAGTTCAATATCAATTCCAATAGATTTTTCTAGCAATAATAGATTCACCCATATGAGTAGAAATAGAACGAGGATCAAAAGTACATTCAGAACTAAAACCAAAAAGTACAGACACATGAGAGGTCACTTAACATAGGGTAGAACCTGGTCAGGCAAATAATAAAAATCAAAAGAGAAAATTTGTAACATACAAATGACAATATCTTGGGATGCCATAGATTCATGACATGTAGCATTGCATCGAGGCAATTTCTGCCATTATCGATGCCTTATTATGCACCCTTAGGTAAATGAGCCAAGGAAGTAGTGACTAGGACTGTATTAGCTACAGTGTCAATGTTAGCTATCGGACAATTTTGTTGTAGATGACCAGGCTTAAAATAATAAAGATACAATTTCCTCTTCTCCTCACAATATCGATGATGAAGTCATCCACAAAATTGATATGAAGGATAGGGTAGGTTTGACTAAGCTTTACTGACCTGAGATTGTGCACCCTATTACTAAGAACTATTTCTAGCCTAAAAATTATGATCACCTAAAGGCTTAGAAGAAGACGTACTATCTATCGAATAAAAATTTCCCCAATTATTCTTCTTAGTCCTCTGCCTACTATCTGTCTTACTATTCTGCTAACCTAAACCATGCTCTAGATATCTACATCTCTTGATTTGTCTTTATCCTATCACTATATATCCATATCATTATTCAGCATAGTAATCTTACACTTTAAAACTAATTCATGGGATAGTGAAAAGTAAACTTTCTCATTGTGGAGCTCATATAAGACGCCAATTTTTAGCAAAACAAGATAACTACTAGAACTTTAGGGCATACTTCTTAATACCCATCTTACCCTACTTCAAGTTCATAGATTCTTTAGTTTTAGTTTTCATAAACTCCTAAGGAATGTAGTGATCAACAAAAGAACCTAAAAACTCATCGCACGTTTCCAGATCAACATCATCTCCCTTTATCTCTTCGTACTCCCCATACCATTAGTAACTGATATCTTTCAACTAATAATCTGTAAATTCTACACATTCTAAATTAGTGGCATATATAACACTAAAAATCTTCTCTATCTTATTAATAAACCCCTGAGGATCCTTCTCAAACTTAGATACTATAAAGGTTATGGGATTTAACCTCATAAATAGGCTAACTCAGGTAACCTAACATGAACTAGCAATAGAATCGACATGATCAGACCAACGAGACTTTGATTCTACTAGTTATGCAACCATATGAATAAATTGATGGAACTTTACCTTTGAAATATTCCCCTGAGATGACTGAGCATAAGTTTCACCAGCCTAGAAAGCTAAAAGAGGACTAGTTGGGACCGGGAAAACCTCAGGTAGGGTGGCATAGTTAGGAGCATGGACACTAGATCAAGTCTGCGTTTCATAAGTAAAGGGAATTACCTCAATATTTTCCTCATGTGGGATAGAGGTTCCGTAAACATTTCTACGACTATTATACCTTAGGGGAGGCATGATCTAAAATATGAGTAAGCTAGTAGTTACATAAGTTTCAAAGCAATTAGAGTCTATAGCCCAAAATAGAATAAAAGAAAGGAAAAAATGACTTGTACCCCCCCCCCTTTATAAGTGTGGCACTACACACCCATAAAAAGGACTCTACTCAACATGAATTTTTGGACACCCAGTAAGCTTGAACCATTCTTTGATACAAAACTACCCAAACTCGATCCTAGCCGTGATGTGCATCTCAAGACCACTCCCTTAGCCTTACCTCCAGAGAGTAATAATAAAAAGTAATAACAGCCAACCAAATAATTTATTAATAAATAAAATTAAAATAAAATATAAAGAGTAAAAATAAGACATCAATGACATCTCAATCTTGTCCCAAAAATCCCTTAAAACAAGAATACGAACTATGTTAGGGCATGCCTCTGAATACAAAAAAAATTCGAAGTACTACAACAATAAAGAAAGAATAATGAAATTACTTGTCCTTGTAATTCATAGAGGCTCACCACCTAATGGATAATCAATAGAATTACCTAACCACCTAATACTACAGAGGAGCAATAGAGAAGTTGTAATACCTTACACTTTTTCTGGTATAAAATTAGTTCCTAGAATGTTAAAAAATAGCTTCCAAAATGAAGAATATTTGTTTTATGTGCAATTTTCCAGATCTAGACCTCCCATTGTTTGAAAAATTGAATAATATTTCCATCGATACCAAGTTTACCCAATTCCAACACTCGATTTAGGAGTTAGAGCATTTTTAAGTTGACAGTATGCCACCTGGGCACATGGCACTTCACGGAGGTGGGTAAAATAGCAATTTTCAAATTCCAGTTGCCCTCTGCCATATCCCCACATTGAGAAGAATCCAAAATTCCTAATTTTACCATTCCAGTAGACTGACATGATATTGACGCATCATGGGGAGGACCAATTTCCTAATTATCGATTTCTAGTAGCCCGATGCGATATTAGCACGTCATGCTCATGGACAAAATAGAATTTAAAAGGGCAACTATGATTGTGAAGCATTGCAGAAAATGTCCATTTCCCCCTCATCTATTTTCCAGTAAGCCACCGCGATAGTGGCGCATCACGGTGGCCAACAAAATTAAAAAAAATCGCATTTTCTAATTTCGCTTAGAAGTTTAAAAGGGGTATTTTGGTAAATTCCTATGTCCCTAAGCTATCCAAAACACAAGATTAATCATATTTAAAGCACTTTGTGCTCATTATTCATCATTCTCTTCAAAAGCAAAGCCCTAGAGCTCAAAAACCTCTTCTCCAAGAAATTAAAATCCTCCATTTATTCTCTAAGAAAGCTTAAGATTGAGGATTCCCAAGGTAAGATAATAAAGAATCCATCTCAAAGAACTCAATTAGGAATTGATAATTGAAGTTTCTTCATTTAATCATCAATCAAAGTATGTGGGGTATATGAACACAGATCTTCTTAAATACTTGTGCCCAAAACCAAACATTTACATTAAATTCATATGATTTTTAATGATATTACATGAATTTTGATTTAGGGTTCATACCCATTATTACTATTTGCAAAGTTATGAGTTTCTGAGATATTGTAAAGATGAATTGCATGTCTATTTTCATATTTTCATGCCTATTGCAGTAATTTATAGATTTTGAGATAAATTATCATTATTTTTATTATCAAGCATGATTTTTATGATGTTTGATATGAGATTGAAGCATGGGTTGTTACCCTAAGATTGAATATTATTATTGCAAGAAAGATGATGCTTTAAGCATTTTATTATCAGATTATTTATATATTTTCAGTAAATCTTGGATCTTTCAATCACCAGATAAGTATTGGAATACATTTTATAGATTTATTATAGATTTTAGAATGCAAAATAACTTCATTTATAGATTGATTCAAATAAATGCATAACTAGTTTTGTAATAAACCCTTATGATAGTTTTAAAGTGAATTTCCAACAAGATAAGCGTAGCAAATAAAAAGGAAGTATTATTTAGCACCGAGTTGTGTATAATTCCAAGGTATAATACCCCATAAACTATGTTCCACCATAGATTTTAGATTAAAGGGCCCATAGTGGTGAGATAGTGATAACTTAAAATGAGGTTATTCTCTCTGGCAAGAGTATGAAACCTTTTCCCAATGTGAGGTTTCTTCCTTAGGAGGACGAGATGTTAGACTCCATGTAGATCGTATGGTTTATATCGGTTAGAAGAACATCCTTTAAAGGTAACCTCAAGCTAAAGTATTTTTGCAACAATTTAATAGTAATGATTTTCAGAAAACTAACTGCAAAGACTCATAGTTTACTCAAATTATGCTTTGTAGAAAGATAACAGTTATAAACTTTAACTTTTAGATTTTAAATTTTAAAATTGAGCACTTTCTACACTTATACAATATGATTTACAGACATAATACAAGTATAGCTTTCAGAATTAAATGTTATGACTCACTAGATTTATAAAGTATGATTGATTTATTATTCATGATCTCGGTATTTATGATATTCTAGGTTATGTGAGTCATTTACATTGAGCATGCATTGTTTTATAAATTATGATAATGAGATTATGTTTTACTTATGCATTTCACCCCTATAAACTCAGTACATCCTCAAAGTACTAATCCACATATATGTCTATGTTCTATATTGTCTCCTAATGTAGGTTCAAGTGCTCAGTATCATCATTGTGAGTAGTCTGAGCATCTCAATATATATCTTATAGTTGGTGAGTCATCATCGTTCAGGGACTTGTTCACTCAGATTTTGCAGCTTATCAGTTTACATGATTTGCTATTCATTTCAGATAGTTCAAGTTAGTTGGGGGTCTTTCCCAGTGACTCTCTAGTATTAGTAGTACAGGCTTGTCAGACTACTAGTTTATAGTCAGATAATTTAGTATTGATGTTTCAGACACTATATTCAAATTATTCTTAGTTATTTCTAATAGTTTCTACATTTAGTATCACTTTCATGTATATGTTACCTTGATTATGAGATTTATATCTAGTAGAAGGTAGACAGGGTTAGCTTAAGGCTACTCGTAGTCGTGTGATATCTTGGGATCACATTTTGAGGTGTTACAAACTTGGTATCAAAGCCTAAAGTTTTTTAATAGTCCTAGGGAGTCATACAAGCCACATTACATAGAGTCTTTATCATAGGTGTGAAGCGTGCGACATTTATGGGAAAGAGGCTATGGAACGTTCTTAGGAAATCATCTCTTTTTTCATGATCTATCGTGCTTACAACAGCTCTATCTGCTTTTAACTCATGCTCTTATGTGACAGTTGAATATTCCTCCTCATCGAGCTAATGGTCAGAAAAATGATAACCATCCACCCAAATCTGTAGATCTATTGAATGAGAATATATCCTATGCTGATTTTAGGGCTTCCATTCAGGCATTAGCCTAAGCGCGACTACCAATTTTTAGGGCAATCATCAGAATCAGGCTATAGTCCCACCCTATTAGAATGGGGATATAGTAGCAGCTAGAATTATAGACTTTATGAGAATAAATCTGCCAAAGTTCTTTGGGTAAAAGGTAGGTGAGGATCCTTAACTTTGTTTAGATAAGGTGAAGAAGATCACACATATTATGCATGTTTTTAAGGAGGAGAGTATAGAGTTAGCATCTTATAGATTGAAGGATGTAGTGTATGATTGGGTAGTTATGTGGAAGAATGGTAGAGGTAAAAATGTTGTTCCTATAACTTGGCAGGTATTTCAAGATGCTTTTCTAGATAGGTTCTTTCTATGTGAGATAAGGGAAGCTAAGATAGAAGAGTTTATTAATTTGAGGTAGGGCTTGATGATAGTGAACGAGTATAACCTTATGTTCAATCAGTTGTCTAGGCATGCCCCTGATAGATGGCTAATCCTAGGGCTAGTATGAGTAAGTTTGTTACTGAAGTATCTAGCTTGGTATTCAAGGAGTGTAGGACTGCCGTGCTCATTATTGACATAGACCTTGCAAGATTGATGATACATCCTCAGCAGATTAGGGCAGAGAAGCTGAGGAGGAGATATTGAAATAATAAGAGGGATAGAATAGGACAGTTTTAGTAATGTCCAAATAGGTCTCAAGGAGGAAATCATCTATAGTTTCAAAATTGTTCATCTATGCTAGCACCATCTTCATCTAGTGCTCCCACTCCCAGAGGTAGACAAGAGGAAAGGGGTAAGTTTTCTATGTCCAAATCTTAGAATAGTGTAAGTAGAAGAACTCCTTGTCCTTCTTATGCTATGTATGGTAGGAATTACCCTAATATCTGTTTGGCTAGACAGAAGGATGTTTTTGGCTGTGATAAGTTAGGTCATGGTATTAAAAAGTGCTCGTATACTAAATAGGGAAATAGAGATGATCGAGCCCATACTCAGACTACTATTGCACCGGCTCCTTTAGGTCACCCAGTCCCTCCTCAGGGTGCATAATCCAGTACCGGTAACGGTTAGCGCCAAAATTGATTGTATGTTTTATCACCTTATCAGGACTAGGAGAATTCACCAAATGTTGTTATTGGTATACTTCGTCTCTTTCAATTTGATGTTTATGTGTTGTTAGACCTTAGGTCAAGTTTCTCTTATTTTACCTCATTAGTTGCAGTAAATTTTGAGATAAGTTTTGAAAATATTCTTAAGCCTTTATTAGTGTCTACCCTAGTAGGCAAGTGAGTTGTTGCTAAACAGATCTATAGAAGATGTCCTATCACTATCCTTCATAAAGTCATATTAGCTAACCTAATATAGTTAGATATGGTGGACTTTGATCTTATTCTTGATATGGATTGGCTCTATTCTTGTTATGCCTCTATAGATTGTTGCACCCGAGTGGTGAAGTTTTAGTTTCCAGATGAGCCAGTCTTAGAGTGGAAAGGTAATTCAGTGTCTCCCAAAAGTCATTTCATATCTTATCTTAAAGCCAAAAAGTTGATTTCAAAAGGGTGTATTTATCATCTTGTTCGAGTTAAAGACACTAAGTCTGAGACTCCAACAGTTCAGTCAGTCAGCTTAGTTACAAGTTTCCCTGATGTATTTCCCAAAGATTTGCTAGCGGTACCTCTCGATAGGGAAATAGAATTCGGTATTGACCTTCTTCTTGATACTCAGCCTATTTTTAAACCTACATATCGTATGGCTCCCACCGAGCTTAAGGAGTTAAAAAAGAAACTCAAAAATCTTTTGGATAAAGGTTTTATAAGGCAGATTATATGGGGCGCTCCCATCCTATTCATGCAAAGGAAAGATAGTTTTTTGCGTATGTGCATTGACTATCATCAGTTGAATAAAGTTACAGTAAAAAACAAATGCCCTTTTCCTAGAATTGATGACTTATTTGATCAACTAGATGGTGCCATTTATTTCTCAAAGATAGACCTTAGATCCGGCTATCATCAGCTTAAAGTAAGGGAATATGATATTCCAAAGATAGCTTTCAGAATCCATTATGGTCATTTTGAGTTTCTAGTTATGTCCTTCGGACTAACAAATGCCCCAAAAGCTTTCATAGACTTGATAAATAGAGTGTTCAAATAGTATTTGGACATATTGACCATAGTCTTTATCAATGATATTCTTATCTACTCTCATAGTAAGGATGATCATGCGTACCATCTTAGAATTGTGTTACAAATACTTAGAGACCACCAGTTATGTGCCAAGTTCATCAAGTGTGAATTTTGGCTAAGGTCAGTAGCTTTCCTTGGTTATATCATTTCTAGTGAAGGTATTAGAGTTGATTCCTAAAAGATATAAGCCGTAAGGAATTGTCCTAGACCTATTTCCCCATCAAAAATTAGGAGTTTCTTAGGTCTAGCTAGTTATTTCAAATATTTTATTGAGGGTTTCTTATTGATTGTGTCTCCTAAGTCTAGATTGACCCCCAAAAAAGTTAATTTTTAGTGGTCAAGTTCCTGCGATAATTTTTAGTGGTCAAGTTCCTGCGAGAAGAGTTTTCAAGAGTTGAAGATTGTAAACATGGGGTGGTGGTGCTTCACCCCGTATCCTTGTAAGATGAATAAGCATTGTGTTCGAGAATGCTAGGCTAACCATAGTGTCGTATCCTTCTCAGACCATCCAACATAACTATCAGGATCCTAGGAAAGGTGGTGGACTTTGGTCTAAAGCAAATCAATGATCTGTATGTGCTTCTTAACATAAAAATGGCATACATTAAGGAAAAATATTTTAGCATGGAAATTGGTTGGCGGAGAGATTATGCCCATTGAAGGAAGTTGTACTCAAGATAAAATACGAAAGGGTTGAAATTGGACAATATACGACTATACCATACAACTCGGACTAGATCTTCATGGATCTTAGTGAGATACTCATATTCATAGCTTAGTAAAGTTACCAAGTCTTAGATTAAGTGAAGGATCAACCCAATGATCCGTTGATGAGTGGTGAATTTACCACTTATTTACACTCAACATTCGTGCACCTTACCATGATTTTAATGTATAAATCAGACATATTTTTTGTTAAATACACCAATTTCCTCATTTCAGTCATACAGATAATAAAATAGAATGATGTGGATTTGAGCTAAATAGAGATCAAAAGGAGATAAAAAGTACACAGTTAAAGGCATTGCATAGATCAAAATTAGTTACCATGATTGCAGTCTGAGGGCCACGATTGTGGCCAGTAAATATTGGTCAACTACCACGATTACATTGATCTTATTGTAGTCATGTAGCTGCGGTCACGACAAAATTGATGAAATCGTAGCGTAGAAGTATTTTGGCAAAGAGCAATTTTGTATTTTCACTTAGTCAAACCCAATTTCTTTTAGAAGCTAAAACCCTTTCCCTTTTGGGTGTTCTAAAGAATTGTAATATTTTTAATTGGAAGTTTAAAACACTAAATTGGGCAAGAATTGCAATTGGATTTTGAGACTTTGAATTTCGTATATTTTTCACCCTTTTTCTCATGAGTAGCTAAACTATCGTTGTCATTGGATTATGCTTAACTGAGGGGAAGTTATGCATGGGTTGTGAGGTAATTGTTTATGTTAATTTGTGGATGATGGGTTTTTTAGATTGCTATGTTAAAGTAGTAGGGATTTGTGGGTGAAAGCCTCAAATACCCTAAATGGTTTTATGGGTGATAACTCCAAACTATTGAAACTTAAGCCATCCTAGAAAGAGGAGTTTGGGTGAACTTCTTAAACCCACATTATCCTTGAAAGAGTGATATGGGTGACAACAAAATAGTAGATAATTAATGGATATAGTTTTCTTATTTTCACTGTCTTAGATATAAGGGTGATAAAGAAGTTGACTATATATTGGGCTTCATCCTACAAATAGGGATGCCCAATTAAAGTTATCGATGGTTGAAATTTGAGAAACTTATTAGGTACCCAAAAGGGTTAATGAGTGAAATTCTAGAGGTTTTGTTGTTAGACTAGCCTCAAGTATCTTAGACATAGCCTATCATCTTATCGATTACTAGCATGTACACTAAATCTTCATGCAACCATGCATTACTTGCTCTTAAGTAGACATAATCCTAAGATTATTCTCATATCAAAATTAAATGACAATTGATGTTCAGTTTGTTGACTTTAGTTTCTTTTGACCAAACAAGTGCCAAATCAAACCCCCAACAAGTATGATTGGGAGCCTATGCATATAAACCTATGATATAAGAAATCATAGCGTAAATAAAGGTATGCGTCAGTATTTTGAATGTACTGCTACGCTAAGTTAGGTAGACAGATGCATGGGTTCATATGAATGAACAATACTGATTGAATAACATGTGTATAACTGAATGAGAGTACATGCATGAATACGTAAACTATAACTGAGGTCATGATAACACTGTATACTTAGTTCTGAATTACTAATTTATGGATATCTGAGTTTACCGATACTGTATAACTGATAGTTGAATGATTGTATCTGAATGTCCTGATTCTATGGAACTATACTGAGTGACTATATCTTACCGTCCTGATTCTGTAGAACTGAACTGAGTTCTATACTTAGACTGGAACTAAAATTGAGACTGTGGGAGGTAATCATCTAACTGACATGTCCCTTTTTGGATAGATTAGTGTCCAACTTATAAATCCAGTAGGAAGGGTGTCAGTACTATGCCATAGGTAAAGACAGCTATGAGTAAACCCTCTCTGACAGGAAGCTCTTTCGTCAACCCTCGCTAGCAGGAAAACTCGTATGAGATATATCAATACTAGTCTGGCAGGAAGATATCTTAACCTACGCTGTCTACATAGTTCTGTAACACAGGGATTGCTACTAAGGGTCAAACCCTTTGATGGAAGGTATGCCCCCATCCCTGGGTTCGCTCGGTGCTGAATCCTACTCCCAATTGAAGAGACACCAAACTGATTCCTAGTTCATACTAGGCTTGACTAAACTGTTATTGATTATACTATCTAACTAAACTGAACTGAGTTCACTGAATCTTGTTGAATGACAAAATACTACCAAATTTTGTTAACTAACTAAATTTACTGAGGTCTGAACTGAATACGAAACTGGCCTGGGCTTATACGGAGTCTACTGAGTTTTTCCAAAGTTCTTTAACTGACTGGGAGTACTACTAAATATGACACGACTAAGATTTTTATATAACTAACACTAGTCTAGGTAAACAGCTAAATTGTCAGGTATTAAATACCCCCAAGACTCAATAGCATGTAAAGTAAAGCATCATATGACCTTGAATAGCATAGAAATGCACACTTGTTCATAATATATCTATAGAGGCATTTTATCAAACACTTAAATGGCATGAACTAGTATACATGCTAACATGATATAATCTTACTATTTAATTCACATGAACAACTCATCAAATGCTTCGGAGGCATTGTGTATGTATATAGTACCAATCAACGCAAGAGTATCACAATTTCAAGGCTTTAACATAAATTCACATGATACTACATACATAATAATTGTTTTGAACATAAATCTTGCACTTAATCATGGAATAGAAACCCAATCAATATTATAATCATGAATACACTTGAATGCAAATCATGTAAAATATGAAATCAATTTACTTAAAGTTTAAAATTGTTTCTTGCACTCCAAGGGTGGAAGGGACCCTTGGCTGAACACTTGTCATACCTTAAAGCTTGAATTCTGAAAGATTGATGGATTTCCTTGGAACTTGGATTCTTGAATATGATGAACTAGGGTTTGGTCATGAAAAATTCTAGAGAAAATAAGTAAATTTATCCTCTTGGATGACTTAATTACAGTTTTAGGGGCTGATATAAGATGGGAAAAGACCCACTCTGGACAAGGGTTTTAATTACTGAAAATTGGACTAGCGATGCACAGACCGATGTGTCGTGTCATTGGCATCGAAGCGATGGCCAACGTGCCACATTGAGTCCACGTTGGTTCACTTGAATTTGCATTACGAACTGTAGGAAAATATTCATTGATGCGATGAGCGACACGACACATCGAGATCGCGTTGATCTACTGGTTTGAGCCTTCAAATGTGATCCAAATGAAGTCCAAAAAATCTGAAACTTGTCCAGGACCCACTGACATACCTGATCATGATTCAACCTAAAAATCATTACTTTAAGGTCATGAGGGATGGAAATAGTGTTGCCAACCTATGAAGTCTAAAATAACACTAAGTCTGAATACTTAGCTAAAAAATTTCTAAGTCTTGGACCCCTTAACAAGCTCTAAGGGATTGAGTTAAGCTTAGGATTTTGGGGGGTCTTAAAATATCTCCCCCTTGGGAACATTCATCCTCGAATAAGGCTTACTGAGTTGAGAATACTGATGACTGAATTTAGATACAAGACATTTACAACTGTAACATGATTTCATGACTGACACTACTGATATGCTGAAATTTCATTCTTAACAGGCATATCTGATCCATGAGTACATGGATAGGATTGCTGATAAGCTGAGTCTCTTATACTAAACATGCATATCTGATGCATGAATATCTAACTAAACGAACTCATAAATGTTTGACTAGATATGTAATGGTAAATGATATCAAGTTTATAAAGAAAATCTAAGCATGAAACTGAGTATGATTAAAGAGAACCGTTACCTTGGACTGAGTATGAATTTGCAATAAAGAGGTGATGATACTTGGTTGGCATATCTACAACTTCTTCCCAAGTATCTCCCTCAATGGACTGATTACGCCAAATAAATTTGAATAGAGTGACCTCTACATTCCTCACTCTGTGAATCTGATAATCAAGGATTTCGACTGGAATCTACTCATACGAGAGGTTGTTTTTAATGTATATACTCCCTGTAGGGACTATAACTGTTGGGTCACCCATGCGTTTCTTTAGAAAGAATACATGGAACTTTTGATGGACTAAAGCTATATTTGAAGGCAACTCAAGCTCGTAAGCTATCTTTCCAAAATGGATGAGAATTCGATAAGGACCGACATATTGGGGACTGAATTTCCCCATATGCTTTTAATAATTACATCAACAATAATCTAGAAAGTGACACCCAGGAAACTACACGATGCTCATAGTCCTGAAGGACCACAAGCTAAACCATTACTGGTACCCGCTATAATAACTGAATAATAATACTTTAATTATGAGGAAATTAGGTAGAAACTTGCCATAAGGTTCCAATCTAAAATAAATACTAAAACTGAACATTTGTCTTAAAATACTCTAGTCTGAAAAGCCTGTACTTTCTGAACAAGGAGTTGATGGTATAAGTTCCCAACTAACTCCGACTACTGAAATAAACTAAGTACTAAAATAATGTAATAATAAATCTATCCTCATACAATAAGGACTCACCACTTGTCGGTTGTTGATGGATCTGACTACTAAGTATGATCAGGAGCCCATGCGTCTGAACCTATGATATAAGGCATCATAACACAAAGAAAGGTATGCGTCAGTACTTTGACTGTAGTGGTATGCTAAGTGAGGAAGACTAGGATGCATGGGATTATATGCATGAACAATACTGACTGAATAACATAAGTATAACTGACTGAGAGTATATGCATGAGTATATAAACTGTAACTGAGGTTGTGATAACATTGGACACTGAGTTCTAAATTACTGATTTATTGATATCTGATTTTACTGATACTGTATAACTGATATCTATATGACTCTATCTTATAGTACTAATTTTGTGGAACTGTACTGAGTTTCGTACTGAACTGAGTGACTATATCTGACAGTCCTAATTCAGTAGAATAGAACTAAGTTCAATATTGAGACTGGAACTGAAGCTAAGACTATAAGAGGTAATTATCTAACTGACATACCCCTTTCTAGATAGATAAGGGTCTAACCTGTAACACCAGTTGGAAGGGTTTTAGTACCGTGCCATAGGTAAAGATAACTATGAGTTAACATTCTCTAACAAGAAGCTTTTTTGTCAACACTCGCTAGCAGGAAAACTGATATGAGATGTATCACCCTAGTCTGGCAGGAAGATATGTCAACCTACGCTTGCTACATAGTTCTATAATGCAGGGATTTCTACTAATGGTAAAACCCTCTGCTGGCAGGAATGCCCCCATCCCTGGGTTCTCTCGGCACTTAATCCTATCCCAACTGAAGAGACTCTGAACTGATTCCTAGTTTATACTAGGCTTGACTGAACTATTACTGATTATATTATTTGACTAAACTGAACTGAGTTCACTAAAGTCCATTGACTGATGGAATACTTATGAATTCTATTAACTGACTAAACTTATTGAGGTGTAAACTAAATACTAAACTTGACTAGACTAATACTGAGTCTACTGAGTTTTTCACTAAGTTTTGTAACTAACTGAGAGTACTACTGAACGTGACATGACCGAGACTATTTTCTAACGGATATTTTCTCAAGGTAAACACCTAAATTGTCCAGTATTAAATACCCCCAGGACTCGATAAAATGAAAATTAAACCATCACATGGCCTTGCATAGTATGGAAATGCATACTTGTTCATAATGCATCTATAGAGGCATATTATCAAACACTTGAATGGCATGAACTAGGATACATGCTAACATGATAAAATCTCACTATTTAATTCACATGAACAACTTATCAACAATGTAAGAACCAACAAAATTCTCTCATAGTCTGAGCCTTAGAGCGTGTTCAGTAAAGTGAGAAGTATTTTAAGCCATGTAGGATTTTCCTAATATAGATAATTAAATAAGCTTTCCATCGATACCAAATTTTCCTAAATTCGACACTTGGGCGAAGAGTTAGAGCCATTTTAGTGAGACAGTGTGCCACTTGACACTTTAGTCCGTCACTGTAATACCCCACATTATGGACTAGAATGAAAATCCATCATTCCTATGCATAGACATTTCAAAAGCCTCGAATCCTATGTAAATTTAGGGTTATCATGAATTATGTAGTTTGGGAATCTATTTGAGCATGAATTTAGATCATATAGGTCCCCTAACTCAAGTACAAGTTGAAAGCTTTCCTATCGTTCAAGTTTTAGTGAGCGTCAAAACTTAGGTGAACTTCAATCGAACATAACTCGTTGTATATGATGAATTGGGTGGTGTACTATTTATCAAATGAAATCTCTTTGAATTAGCTTTCCAACGATACCAATTTTGCCTAAATCCGATATCGGAGAAAAGAGTTATCCCCATTTTATTCCAGCATGTCAAGCTAGAAAGTGGTAACAATATTTTTGACGGTCTGTCATGTTTCAGATGACCTTTTTGACAACTTCTTCACATTCTAACGACATTTCTGACAATGTCGTCAGCCTTAAGTAGAATCTAGCTTCTATGTGATGATATTTTCGACGGCTTATCTCATTTTTTATGCCTTATCACAAATGTCGTCAGCTTTTCTTTCCAGAACTTGAGGGACATTTTAGTAAAGGTATTTTGGTCTTTTTCCTTCACTTACCATGACTTATAACCCTCAACGAACGTATTATCTCCCATTCTCTTTAGTTAAACATCTAAAAAAGCTCTTTCTTACACACTCAACCACAAGATTAGGGTTTCCATCAAACTTATCTCTCAAAAGCAAGATTCAAGCCTTTTTCCAAGATAATCAAGATTTAAGTTTCCCAATCCAAGAACTCTCCAGAAAATCATCAAGGTTTCCATTATAAGGTATACGTGTGTTCATTCATGGACTCCTGTCGTCGATGAAGTTTAAGAACCCTTTTCTAAAACTATATATTATGGTTTTCATGTTATGAAAGAATTGTTGATCATGTTTATGTGTTGAATGATGCCAAGATAGAATCTTTATGTGTTATTATGAATCTATGACATCATATGAGTTGAAAACATGTAAGTTTGATTATTTATGATGAGTAATTGTATGATTTACACCTTA
>NW_025836831.1:16999-91705 GCF_002878395.1 Capsicum annuum | reverse complement strand
AGAACTTGAGGGACATTTTAGTAAAGGTATTTTGGTCTTTTTCCTTCACTTACCATGACTTATAACCCTCAACGAACGTATTATCTCCCATTCTCTTTAGTTAAACATCTAAAAAAGCTCTTTCTTACACACTCAACCACAAGATTAGGGTTTCCATCAAACTTATCTCTCAAAAGCAAGATTCAAGCCTTTTTCCAAGATAATCAAGATTTAAGTTTCCCAATCCAAGAACTCTCCAGAAAATCATCAAGGTTTCCATTATAGGGTATACGTGTGTTCATTCATGGACTCCTTTCGTCCATGAAGTTTAAGAACCCTTTTCTAAAACTATATATTATGGTTTTCATGTTATGAAAGAATTGTTGATCATGTTTATGTGTTGAATGATGCCAAGATAGAATCTTTATGTGTTATTATGAATCTATGACATCATATGAATTGAAAACATGTAAGTTTGATTATTTATGATGAGTAATTGTATGATTTACACCTATGCCTAAGTTGTGCATATAAGGTGTTTGATAAAATACCCAAGAGACTATAAATCATGCATTATAGCTAAATTGTGACTAAGGGTAGGATTCCTGATAGGCCTCTATGATTCAATGTCATCCATGTTGATAATGTGTCTTATGAATACTGTTAGATTACTCAGGAACTCGTCTTATGGAATTATATGCTTACTTGCAAAACCCACTCATGTACAAGATGTAGAATACCCATGTACTTCATGAAATTCCCCAAGTTATGATATTATGGATTCTGGTTGTAATATGTAATGAGCATGATATTGAAATCAATGCAAGTATATGCATGTTTTATGAAATTCCCTTCCATGAAATAGATTGTTGAGAACCATGCTTAGTATTATATCCCTTATTTATGATATTGTGGATTATGGACTCTACGCTTATGATTAAGTCAGTCATGTGTGTCAGTTTCCTTCCATCGAGTTCTGGGGGTACTTGTACCCAAAAAATATAGTTGTGTGCCTAGAGCCATGTCATGTTTTCACGATACTCTCAGTCAAGCCATAATCTATAGAAATTAGTCAGTCATGTGTTTCAGGAAAAGTTAATAATCTCAGTTGTTCAGTATTCTCAGTAATCTCAGTGTTCAGTAACCTCAGTAATCACAGTATATCCCAGTAACTTCAGTAATCTTAATCAGTCCTCAAAACTCATTATATTCCATCCGTCATCAGAATCCAGTAAACTCAGTTTTAGCTTCGTTAAATGATACCACTATTTTTAGTTTAGTTAATCAGTATTAGCTTAGAAAATTAGTTAAGTTATTTAGTTTACCCCAACTATTCAGTTCAGTGTCTTTCTGATGGGTGTAGGATTCAGCATCGAGCGAACCTAGGGATGGGGGCTCACCCTCTAGAATTGGACTGAGATCCCTAGAAGCAGTCCCTAAGTTTCAGAACTACGTAGCCAGCATAGGTATAAGATATCACCCATTAGATAGGACTGACATACTCAAGGGTCACCCATTAGTACATTTATATGTATAGGACTAATCCCAGGAGTTACCCACTAGATTAGGACTGACTCCACAGTAGATGTCTTTACTAGTGATGTGGTACAGACACCCTTCCAGTCAGGGTAGAGATTGGACCCCACTCAGCTTAGCTTGGGGTATGTCGGTTTGATGAATAAATCCCATAATTTTAGTTATAGATTCAGGATTATCAGATGTAGTCAATTCAGTTCAGTAGTACAGAGTCAGTACCTTTAGAGGTAATCAATCGTTATCATTATAAATAGACTTCAAGATGACCCATTAGACAAGACTAATCTCAAATTTAGGTACTCTATATGAAATAGAACTCAGATAGTTCCACCAAAACTTAGACTGTCAGATACAGTTGCTCATATCAGTTACATTGGCTAGGCCGATCATTATAGTTATATTAGATATATCAATTTTCTGAACTCATGTATCTGTCATATCAGTTATTACAATTCATTATATCAGTATTCAACTTCAGGACTTTCAGACTCAGTCAACCAGACCAGTTCTTCATAATTTAAAATATCAGAAATAGTCGTTCATCTATTTAGTATCTCAATATCAGTACACTTATGTTGTCAGTATTCAGAGTCAGTAGTCAGTATCTCCATGAGTTCAGTTACAGTTATGTATGCATGTATGTATTCTCACATTCATATTAGTCAGCATTGTCCATGCATAGAACCCTTTGCATTTATCCTACCTTACTCGTATACTTAGTACATTCAGATGTACTGATTTATTTATGCTATGGTACTTTCTCTTATGTTACACCATAGGTTCAGAGGTACGAGCTCCACATCAACAGTAGTATTCCAGTGTTCAGAGTTTGTAGTGAGTCCTTCTTATTCGAGGATGATATGATTATTGCTACATTTACTATTCAGTTGCTAGATGGAGTTAATTGGAGACATATTCCTTCAAATCCTTATTCAGTTCAGTTAGAGGCTTCCAGACTAGATATCATATTAGATATTTAGATCTTATTATATTTAGTATTTTGGACTTGTTTTTGTATTGTCATACCTTTTTCAGACATTTTGTTATCAAACGTTTATTCAGTTCGAACCTTATGGCATTTTATATTCATGTTCCCACATTTTATGATATATTATGTAGTATACAGGTAAAAATATCAGTCATGGGTTAGCTTGTGGTCCTTCGGGGTCATAAGCACCGTGTAGCATTTTGATTCAAAATTTTGGGGTATGACAAACTTTTTATGTAACACCCCAACTTAGGAAGAAGTCCTACATCGGCAAAACATAGGAGAGATGCTGGGTATATAAGTGAGAAAGTCTTACTCCCTAGTGACGCATTTTAAAGGTGTCCAAGCCTAGGCCCAGAGTAAATATATCACTAGTGGGTTAGGAAGAGATAGGGGTATCTCAGGGCTGTGTGGTTCGGGATGCCCATCATGGCCAGGTCCTCCGCTCGGGTCGTGATAGAATAGTATCAGAGCCGCTCCTGTGTTGTCTCTATCGATGTGGGCTAGAGTTCAAACTGAGTGTAGGCAAATCCCAATAAGACGGGGCAAACCTCAGTCCTTAGTCTAGGCATATCCCATTTGGTAGGGGAAACCTCAGCGAGAAAGCTAAATTCGTAAGAGGGTGTGTGTAAGACCCCAACTTAGGAAGGAGACCTACATCGGCAAAACACAGGAGGGATACTGGGTATATAAGTGAGAAAGTCTTACTCCCTAGTGACATATTTTAAAGCCGTGCGGGCCTAGGCCCAGAGCGGTTACTAGTGGGTTGGGTAGAGATAGGGGTATCTCGGGTCTGTGTGGTTCCGGATGCCCGTCATGGACAGGGCCTCAGCTCGGGTCATGATAGTCGTGGAGCCAACGAAAATAGCATTCGTCAAAATCCAGTGGGCCTCTGTGATTATGGTGCATCACGCCATGAATTAATTTTATAGTTGTTAATTTCCAGTGCACCTATGCTATTCCACCGCATCGCGGTGCCTTTTAAGTTCGCAACCAAGGTGGCAATGCGATTTATCCCGCATCGCGCCACCAAACAGTTTCCCAATTGTCCAGTTTCCAGTGAGCTAGTGTAATTCCACCGCATCGCGCCAGCATGTGAAATTGGGATTTTTAAATTCCGTTTTTAAATTTCAAGGACAAATTGGTAATTTCCTAAAGCCCTAAACCAGTCTATATAAGGGATCTATACCCTAAAAACTGAAAATACTTCATTATTCATCAATTTTTCCCCAAATCAAAATATTTTCTCTCTTAAGAAGTCAAGAACTCTAACTAAGAAATCAAGAACGAGCGTAAGTATATCTTCAAGAACTTTCAAGAAAGAGTCTTCTAAGGTATGCAGATGTTGATTCTTGGGTCCCTTTCATCCAAGAAGTTCAAGAACCCTTTTTTAAATTTCAAAGATGTTATGTTTATGAGTTTTCATGATTCATGTGAGTTGAAATTGATGTTCATGCTATTATCAAGTTTTAATTCATGTTTTGTTTTTGAGGATTCAAGCTTTGACCCTAGTATGTGATATTCATGATAAACCTTTTTCAAGTTGCTTGTTAAGTGATGTGTTCATGTCAATTAAGTGTAGAAATTATTGAATAAGTAAAGCATGCTCCCCATATGTTTGAGAAAATGCTTATGTGAAAAAATTAGAGCCATTATAATATGTGGACTAGAAATCTCCAATTGTGTGAAAACCCATGCATGCCAAGTGTTTGTTGAAAGCCTCAGTGAATGAATTGTGATATGATAGAATGAAATTCCCCAATTATGTGCTCTTTGATACATGCTAAGACTTTAATACATGTTGAGTATTTGATGTAAGACCTTGTTGAATGGAGTATGAGCTAATAGCATGTCTCCCTATACTATCACATTTTTATGATTTCTAAATACTTGAAGCGATCTTTAGTAATTGTGATGGTGAATGAATGTCCATAGTATTGATTATTTAAGAATTCTTATGTTTTACTATTATGTTATCGAGTCTTGGGGTATTTATACCCGACAAATTAGCTGTAGTCTAGAGCTCGCGTCTGTTTCCTTGATAATTTTGGTTAAGCCATGATTCTTAAAACTCAGTGAGTTATAGAACTCGATATTCTCAAATAGATACAAAACTTAAAACATCTCAAAAATCTCAATAATGTCAGTATCGCTAGTATTCTAGCCTCAGTTCAGTACTCAGCTCAAATATAGTAGTATTCAAGTGTTTAATTCAAAACTCAGTATCATACAATCAGATAACGAGATTCAGTAGTCTTCCATCAAATACAGAACCAAGTGAATCCAGCGTAATTAAATCAGGTCATCCAAGAAATACAATCAGTAACAGATTCAGCCCGATTTAAGTTTAGTTAAGAATCAGTTTAGAGACTTTTAGTTGGGAGTAGGTGGTAGCACCAAGCGAGTGCAGGGATGAAGGCTCCCCGTTAGAGAGGTAGAGTTATTAGGAGTAATCCCTAAACTCCAGAACTTCGTTGCCAGTGCAGGAGCAGGAGTCACCCATTAGAATAAGGCTTGACTATTATACGTTCTTAGCTTTGACTTCCTGTGAAGGTCACCCATTAGATAGGCTGGACCTGTGTAGAAGTCTTTACCCATGGCATGGTATTGACACCCTTCCAGCTGGGGTTATAGGTTGGAATCCACCAGTTCAGATTCAGAGGATGTTGGTTAAGTGAGAACTCCTACAGTTAAAGTTTTAGTATTAGTATTATTGGATCCAAAGATCACCCATCAAATAGGCTTGATATCAGTCTCAGATTCAGTTAAGTAATATCATTATCAGATCCAGCGATCACCTATTAGATAGGATTGATCTCAGTCTTAGATTCAGTTGAGTAATCTCATTATTAGATCCAGAGATCAACCGTTTGATAGGCTTGTTCTAAGTCTCAGATTAAGTTGAGTAATCTCATTATCATATATAGAGATCACCCGTTAGATAGGCTTGATCTCAGTCTCTGATAAGTTAAGCGATCTCATTATCAAATCCAGAGAGCACCCGCTAGATAGGCTTGATCTCAGTCTCAAATTCAATTGAGTATTCTCATTATCAGATTCAGAGATCCTCCGCTAGATAGGTTCGATCTCAGATAAAATCTTTTCTTGTCATTTATAGTAGATTCAGGGATCATTCGTTAGAGAGGTTTGATCTCTGATTCAGTCAGTTAAGAGTAGCAAGTTTAGAGTGCAGTCATTGATGTTAATAAATTCAGTTAATCAGCTCTAATAACATCAATTTTCGAGATCACTTGCTAGAGAGGACTGATCTCAACTCCAGAACTTGGTTATCAATATCAGGAGATTCAGTTGTTCAGTATCTCAGTAGTAGAAGTTAGTTCAGATGATAGTAAAGCGGTATCCGAGTTTTAGTATTTTGAGTTGCGATGTTTTCAGTTATGGTTTGTGCATTTATGCATATGTCCTCTACTAATATTCTCATGATTATTCAGTTAAGAAATTGTTCATGCAAAAGCCCTTGCATTTAGCCTTACCTCATCTTTATACTTAGTCTATTCCCATACTGAAACATTTATGCTATGGTATTTTATTTGACACCATAGGTTCAGAGGCACGAGATCTAGAGTACCCCTAGTAGCTCAGTCCCAGTCAGCAGCAGTAGACGTAGCAGTGAGTCCTCTTCATTCGAGGCTGATCCTTATTTTATTATAGAATTAGATTTAGTTTATTTTTAGTAGACGTAGTTAGTTGGAGACATGTCCCATCAACTCCTTATTTCAAACAATTTAGAGGCTTTTTGGATATATATATCAGTATTTAGTTTTCAGTTTTAGGTATTTTTAGATATTTTGAACCTTATGGCCTATTTCCACATTTATTATCTATATTATGCAGTGCTCCAGTACTGATATCAGTAGAGGGTTAGCTTATGGTCCTTCAGGATCATGAGCACCGTGTGAGGTTCTGGTTTAAAAAAATTGGGGCGTTACAAGTACTTGGAAGAAATTGTATATGCACATAGTACCAATCAATACATCAGAATCACAATTTTAAAGCTTTAACATGAATTCACATGATACTACATACATAATAATTATTTTGTACTTAAATCTTACACTTAATCATGGAATAGAAATCCAATCAATATTATAATTATGAATACACTTTAATCCAAATCATGGAAATCATGAAATCAATTTACATAAAGTTTAAAAGAGTTTCTTGGAGTTCAAGGGTAGAAGGGACCCTTGGATGAACACTTGTCATTCCTTAAAGCTTAAATTCTTAAAGATTGATGGATTTCCTTTGAACTTGGATTCTTGAATGTGATGAACTAGGGTTGGTTCTTGAAAAATTCTAAAGAGAATGAGTAAATTTAGATTTTTGGATTACTTAATAACATATTTTGGGAGCTAATATAATATGAAAAAAGACCCATTTACCTCTTTGGACGCAGATTTTAATTACCAAAAATTGGACTAGCGATGCGAAGACCAATACACCACATTGAGTCCAAATCGTTTCATAAGAATTTTCATTGGGAACTAGACAAAAATGTTCATCGACGTGATGGGCAATGCGACGCGTCGTGATTGCATCGATCAACTGGTTTGAGCATTCAATTATGATCCAAGCAAAGTCCAATAAATCTAAAACATGTCTGGGAACACCCAATGACATACTTGATCATGATTTAACAAAAAAATCATTACTTTAAGGTTATGAGGGTCATGGAATAGAGTCTCCAACCTACAAATGCTAAAATAACACTAAGTCTGAATATTTAGCTAAAGTTATTCTAAGTCTGGGAGCCCTTAACAAGCTCTAAGGAACTGAGTTAAGCGTAGGATTTTTTGGGTTCTTATAATATCTCCCTCTTGGGAACATTCATCCTCGAATGAGACTTCATGAGCTCCGAATATTAATAGAATGAATTTAGATACAAGACATGCATAACTGTAACATAATTTCATGACGTACACTACTAACATACTGAAATTTCATACCGAACATGCATATCTAATGCATGAGTACATGGCTAAGATTATTGATAAGTTAAGACTCTTATACTGAACATGCATATCTGATGCATGAATATCTGACTGAACGTATTCATGAATGTATGATTGGATATGCAATGGTAACTGATACAAGGTTTATAAAGAAAATCTGAGCATGAAACTGAGTATATTTATAGAAACCCATTACCTTGGGCTGAGTCTGAGTTTACAGAGAAGAGGTATGGATACTTGGTCCGCATATCTGCTTTTTCTTCCTATGTAGCTCCCTCAATTTCGCCAAATAAATTTGACTATAGAGACCTCTTTGTTCCTCAGTATGTAAATATGATAATCAATGATTTCGACAGGAATCTCCTTATAAGACAGTCTGTTCTAAACATCTATACTCCTTACATTGAATACAACTGTTGGGTCTCCTATGCATTTCTTTAGCAAGGAGATATGGAACACTTGATGGGCAAAATCTAAATATGAAGGCAACTCAAGATCGTAAGTTATCTTTCTAAAATGGCTAAGAATTCAATAACGACAGATATATCGGGGACTGAGTTTCCCCTTCCTGCCAAACCTCTTCACTCCTTTCATAGAAGAGATCTTTAAATATATATATTTACCAGTATCAAAGTTGAGATCCTTTCTTTGCATATCTACATATGATTTCTGTTGGCTCTGAGCTATCTTAAGCCTTTCCCTAATCAACTGAACCTTTTGTAAGGTGTCAAATACCAAATCAAGCCCTACCACTGCGGCCTCTCCCACTTCAAACCAACCAACGAGAGACCTACATCTCCCCACATAGAGTGCCTCAAATGGAGCCATCTATATGCTGGAATGATAGCTCTTTTTGTATGCAAACTAAGTGGTTATCCTAACTACCTTTAAAGTCTATCGGAAATGCTCACAATATATCCTCTAAAGTCTGAATGGTCTTTTCTGCTTGGCCATCTTTCTGAGGGTGGAAAGCTGTACTAATGAGAACTTGAGTACCAAGCATATTTTGGAAGGCTTTCAAAAAATAAGAGGTGAACTGCGTACCTTTATCTGAGATAATGGACAATGGAACTCTATGCAATGTGAGTAACTCTCTAACATAGAGCCTAGTATAGTCCTCAGCTGAATAAGAGGAATGGACTGGTAGAAATGAGCTGATTTTGTCATCCTGTCTACAATGACCCAAACTAAATCGTGCTGACAACGAGTACGAGGAAAACCCATCACAAAATCCATGTTCACTTCTTCTCACTTCCAAGTAGGAATACTAAACTCCTGCGTAGTCCTAGTAGGCTTCTGATGCTCGATCTTAACCTGCTAATATATTGATCACTTGGATACAAACTCTGCAATATCTCTCTTCATCCTACTCCATCAATAAATCTCTCATAAATCATGGTACATCTTAGTGGCCCTTGGATTAATAGAGTAACATGCACCATATGCTTCTACAAGAATCAATTGTCTCAGGTCATCTTTACCTGGCACACATAGAATACCCTAACAACACAATACACCATCTCTCCATTGGGAGAAAACCTCTATCTTTTGATCTTTGACTGATTCTTTCAACTTAAGTAGGCTGGAATCCTTATCTTGCTTTTTCTTCACCTCAAAAACCAGAGATTATTCTAAACTACTCTACACCTATACATTACCTTCTACTGAATTGACTAAGCGGACACCAATCGGGCAAGCTGATGAACTTCTTGAGCTTAATTTTTCTTACCACCCTCCACATGAGCAACACTACCCATAGATATCTTACTTAGAGCATCAGCCACTATATTATCTTTACCTGGATGATAAAAGATGCTCATATCATTGTCTTTCAACAACTCCAACCACCTTCTCTAATGGAGGTTTAGGTCTTTCTGAGATAATACATACTGCAGGCTCTTATGGTCAGTGAACACATCAATATGGACTCAATATAAATAGTGCCTCCAAATCTTTAAGGAAAATATTACTGCTGCTAACTCAAGATTATGAGTTGGATAGATCTTTTCTAGGGGCTTAAGCCATCTAGAGGCGTAGGCTATGACCTTACCTATTTATATCAAAACATACCCCAAACCAACCCTGGAAGCATCATAATATACCATAAATCTATCTAATCCATCTAGCAGGGTTAAAACTAGAGCTGTAGTGAGTCGATTCTTCAACTCCTGAAAACTCTTGTCACAAGAATCTGACAACTGAAATTTGACCTTCTTCTGAGTCAATCTATACATAGGGGATGAAATAGTCAAAAATTCCTCAACGAACCATTGGTAATAGCCAACCAAGCCTAAGAAAATCCTAATATCTGTCAGAGAGATGGGTCTCGGCCAATTTCTTACCACTTTGCTCTTTTGGGGATCAACTCTAATGCCCTCACTAGAAAAGATATGGCCAAGTAAAGCTACTGATCTTATCTAAAATTCACACTTACTAAATTTGGAGAATAACTAATGTTTTCCAGAGTCTATAATACTATTCTGAGATGCTTACTGTATGAGTACACAAGAATTTCATCTATCAAGACTATGATGAATATATCCAAGTACTGCTTGATCACATGGTTTATCAAGTTCATCAAAGCTACTGGGGCATTAGTAAGACCAAATGACATGACTAAGAATTCAAAGTGACTACACCAATTTTTGAAAGCTGTCTTTGGAATGTAATATGCTCTGACTCTGAGCTGATAATAGCCTAATCGGAGGTCTATCTAAGAAAAGTAACTAGCCCCCTGTAATTGTTTAAATAATTCAACAATTTTGGAAAGTTGATGCTTGTTCTTGATGGTGACTTTATTTAATTGATGGTAGTCAATACATATTTTGAGAGATCCATCGTTCTTATACACGAGTAAAATTGGTATGCCCCATGGGGACACACTAGGTGTGATGAATCCCTTTTTTAGGAGATCCTTTAACTATTCTTTTAATACTTTGAGTTCTGTAGGTGCCATTTTGTATGATGGAATAGATATGGGCTGAGTATCTCAAAGAAGGTCTATTTCCAAGTCAATTTCCTTTTTTGGAGGAATTTTGGGAAACATGTCTGGGAATTCACATGCTACTGATACTGACTCAAGAGTAGGGGTTTTTGATCTAGAGTCTTGGACTTGAATGACATGGTAGATACATCCCTTAGATATCATTTTCCTTGCCCTAAGGTAGGAAATAAGTTTACCCCTAATTTCTAAAGTACTACCCCTTCACTCTAGGATGGGATCTTTTGGAAACTAAAATTGGACAATTCTATTTCTACAGTCAACTGAGGCATTGCAAGAATAAAGCTAATCCATGTCAAAAATGACATCAAAATTGGTCATCTCTAATTTGATAAAGTTTGCTGAAGTGAGTTTCTGAGATACCATATGTAGACAATTTCTGTATAGCCATCGGGCTATGATAGATTTACCCACTGGGGTAGAGAGTGAGAATAGCTCTGCTAGAATTTTAGAACTGACTCCAAAGTCAATAGCTATATAAGAAGTTATAAAAGACAAAGAAGCTCCTGGATCTAGCAACGCATAAATATATAAATAATAAATTTGTAACGTACCAGTGACCGCATCAAGAGAACTTTCCTAATCTAATCAAGAATGAAGTGCATAGATTCTATTTAGAAACTGCCCATTGGGGGCACTGAAAGTAGTACCCTGCTGATTTGTTCAAACCAATTGACCTGAGGGACGGTTATGCTAACTTTGAGAACCCACCTGAGGACACTGTCTGACTCTATGGCTTGGCTTGTAGTATTTGAAACATACGTCACTGCCAGCTCTGTAGAAATCCTGATAATTTGTGCCATACTTCTGGCAGAGAGGATTTGTTTGGGCACTACTAATACTACCCTGGGGTTTAGGGCCTAACACTTTATCTCTATTGCCATCTCTAAATTTTTTCATGGGAGCACTAGCTGAGGAAGGAGTTGGGACTGAGGTTTTTGGGCAAAACTAAGAATGATTACCACTCTCTGAGTTAGGCTAGGTGAAGTTAAAGCTCCCTGTTCTAGCTTTCTTGTTCTTCATATCCTTCTCTTTATTCTTATCCTCCTTTATCTACTAAGCATGGACCATGATCTTGGGTATATCTATCTCCTTAATCAACATTGCAGTCCTATACTCCTTTACCACACAATTTGATATGCCATACAAAATCCTACTCATCTTAGATCTACTATTTGCTACCAGATGAGGAGCATATCTGGGTAATTGAGTAAACTTAAGAGAATACTCTAGTACCATTATATTTCCCTACTTCAAATTTATAAATTCCAAAACCTTTGCTTTTCTTAGTTCTAGCAGGAAGAATCTATCTAGAAAAGCAATAGCAAACTTCTCCCATTTTATGGGCCCTGCATCTGTAGCCCTCTCAGCTTTCCATTTTTTGAAGCATGAGTGAGCCACATCCTACAATTGATATGCAACTAACTCGACACGCTCACTAGCTGTCACCCCTATAATATCTATAACCTTTTGCACCTGATCAAGGAATACTTGTGGCTCCTCATCTGACTTTCACCCGGTAAAAGATAAAGGGTTCATTTGGGTAAAGTCCCAAATCCTGGCTGCTGCAGTATTGGTCACTGGGTTGGCTGGAACGGTAGCTGGGCATTTATTCTGGGCTTCTATGAAATGAGCTAGAGTGGTAAAAGCTTCTATGAATTCAGCGTGGGAGACATGTTCATCCAGAGGATCTGGCTGGATGGGCTGAGTTATTGGCTGTTCTCCTATTCCTTATTCTTTAGTCCTCTTTGGAGGCATATTCTATAAATGGAAGAGAACTTTCATTAGATAGCGTGTTTAACTTTAGCTTGTGCTCACCCACACGACATGATAACTAAAAGAAAGGAAACTTTTCCTAAAATATCTTGTAGCCTCCTGTCCATAAGTCTGGCATGCTACATACCCATGCATAAGAGTTTACTAGATGTGGATTTCAGACTTCTTAGGACTCTATTCAACCTTAGTCTATGATACCAAGTTTGTAATGCCTTGAGTCTATAGCCCAGACGCTATAGGTGCTCATAGTCCCGAAGGACCACAATATAACCCATGACTTGTATCTCCTATAATAACAGAATAATAATTCTGTAATTATGTAGAAATTAGGTAGAAACTTGCCATAAGGTTCAAATCTAAAATAAATACTGAAACTTAATATCTGTCTGAAAATACTCTAGTCTGAAAATTCTCTACTATTTGAATAAGGTGTTGATGGGACAAATCCCCAAAACACTCCAAATACTAAAATAAAATGAGTACTGAAATACTATAATAATAAATCTATCCTCGAACAATAAGGAATCACTACTAGTATGCAGTTGCTGCATCAGGCTGCTAAGTATGATCCAGAGCCCATGCATTTAAACCTATGATATAAGACATCATAGCACAAAGAAAGGTATACATCAGTATTTTGTATATACTGGTATGCTAAGTGAGGTAGACTGATATGCATGGGTTCATATGCATGAACAATACTTACTAATAACATGAGTATAATTGAATGAGAGTACATGCATGAATACCTAAACTGTAACTGTCATGATAACACTGGTTACTGAGTTCACAATTACTGATTTAATAATTTACTAATATCTAAGTTTATTAATACTATATAACTGATAGCTAAATGATTGTATCTAACAGTCTTGATTTTGTTGAACTGTACTGAGTTCCATACTTAACTGAGTACCTATATTTGATAGTCCCGATTCTATAGAACTTAACTGAGTTCTATACTGAGACTGGAATTGAAACTGATACTATTGGAGGTAATCATCTAACCGACATGCCTCTTTCTAAATAGATTGGGGTCCAACCCATAACCTTAGTTGGAAGGGTGTCAGTATTGTTCCATAGGTAAAGACAACTATGAGTTAACCCTCTCTAATAGAAAGCTATTTCATCAACCTTCGTTGGTAGAAAAACTCATATGAGATATATGAACCCTAGTCTGCAGGAGGATATCTCAACCTATGATGACTACGTAGTTCTGTAACATAGGGATTGCTACTAGGGATCAAAATCTCTGTTGGTAGGAATACCCCTACCCTTGGGTGTGCTCCGTGCTGAATCCAATTCCTAACTGAAGAGACAGTAAACTGATTCCTAGTTCATACTAGGTATTACTGAACTATTGCTAATTATACTGTCTAACTGAACTAAACTGAGTTCACTAAATTCTGTTGACTAATGAAATACTACTTAATTTTGTTAACTAGCTAAATTTATTGAGGTCTGAACTGAATACTGATTTGGACTGGACTGATATTATGTTTACTGAGTTTTTCTTGAGTTCTGAAACTTACTGGGAGTACTACTGAACATCACATGATTGAGATTATTCTATAACTAATACTGGCTCTAGCTAAACAACTAAATTATTGGGTATTAAACACCCTCAAGACTTGATAGCATGAAAAGTAAAGAATCACATGACCTTGGATAGCATAGAAATGCACACTTGTTCATAATACATCTATAGAGGCATCTTATCAAACACTTGAATGGCATGAAATTATATACATACTAACATGATATAATCTTACAATTTAATTCACAAGAACAACTCATCAAACACTTGGGAGGCATTATATATGCACATAGTGCCAATCCACACTTGAGCATCACAATTTAAAGTCTTTAACATGAATTCATGTGATACTATAATTATTTTGTACATAAATCTTGCTCTTAATCATGGAATAGAAACCCAATCAACATTAAAATCATGAATACACTTGAATCCAAATCAGTGAAATCATGATATCAATTTACATAAAGTTTAAAAGAGTTTCTTAGACTCCAAGGGTAGAAGGGACCCTATGATGAACACCTGTCATACCTTAAAGCTTGAATTCTGAAAGATTGATGGATTTTCTAGGAACTTGGATTGAAATATTATAATCGGCAAAAGCTAAGACTATTTAACAACATGCATGGCCAAAATTAATAATCAGCTACACACCATTATGCATGGCAAAAATTGATAATCAGCTACACACCATTGTACATTGAATAACCTTTGTAAATTTTAAACTCTAAGCTTTGTTATTTTGCTCCTTTTGCTTTAGTTTGCTATTTCAATAACTTTTCGTCCCTAACCCAAAAATTCAACAAAAACAACATTATAATGGATTTACTTTAGCATTAAGGACATGTGCAACTATTATGAAAAGGCCTTGCCCTCATGATTTATAAAACAAAGACCTAAGTTTCGCCTACCAAGCTCTCAATTTACCAAGCCAAGTTCCTGCTTATAGACATCTACCGAGATTGAAGAGTACAAAAACTTAGCAATTAAGTGCCCTCACACCAAGAAGTGCCTTTCCACAAGACATGAATATAAATAATTTTAGGGACTAGAACAAACCACTCACTCTCATAAGATGATCAAGGAATAAAGTACCACACCATAGGCTTGCCCATAATCTCCATTTCAGCACATTCAAGTATATTACTTTGAAGATCACCTAGACCTTATCTCGGTTGGTAGATGTAACACCTCAAAATCGAGTCCTGAGACATCACACGGTGCTTAGGATCACAAGTGAACCCAAGCTAACCATTCTACTGGCATAACTCAAAAGCAACTGAACAAAAAGTATAAATCTATACAAATCTGCAGAAAACCACTCTTTTCTGAATATGATAGAAACAATACTAAATTTACAAGATTATAAATCAGCTTTTGCAACAAAAACTGAAACAGAATTCATCAACTTCTACGGACTATCTATAAAGCCTCTACTAGTACTGACTGTAGGTAGCCGGGTCATGACTACTGACTAACCCAACTAAATACGACTGAATAAAGATAATACAACACTTCTCGAAATGTATAACTAACTCAAGCCCTTAAATCAAAACGACTCATCAACTGCTGACTGGATGCCACGAACTGACTGGATGTAAAGATGTACACTATACCTTGTACCTACATTCCGCGAAAATGTAGCCTACATACGAAAATGTGGGTCAGTACCATGAAAATGTACCGAGCATATGAGGTTGCAATGCATATATAAAATAATATCTTAATATCATCACAATTTATAAAATTATGCATGGTGATATAAATGACTCACTTAGCTCGAATTAAAATCATCGTAATCATAAGAGAGTAAAATATATCAGGTGAAACATGTGAGTCACCATACTAAATCTCAATTTACTTCCATCTTGATTCCAAATCATCAAAGCAATCAAAACTCATAACAATTCTCTTTGGAATATATGTTCATTAAATCCTTAAAAAACAATGACTTTCTCAAACTCAGTCTTTCAAACAAATATGTTTCCATCTCAGATAGAAGAATAAAACTTTTCATATTTGATAAGAGAATACATACACAAACATTGGGTGTCCCTTACAACCGACATAAACCATGTGAGCTACATTGAGTCCAACGTCTAACCCATGTTAGGGAGAGCTGTCCTATCCTTGCCATCGGAGTAGGACCTTAAATCATCAATCCATACACTAGTGATCACTATATAAATCAGTCTCAGACTCATATCCTACAGGGGTACGTAGTTCTAGGGAAGTACCAATCCTGCTATACCTCCCGCTCGGTGCTAAAGACTACTCCCGGACTAAGCTCATATCTTTTAAAAATAAAATCTACTAATAAATATTTCAACGATTCACAACGGGAGCCATCATGCTACCCCTTTCATAATAAATCAACAAAAGTGGATTTCTTTTGTCATCTCAGTTTCAAAAACAACCCTTTTTACGACCAAAAGGTCAAAGCTTCTCTATCCTCTCAAATTATTTAAACTCAAGGTGTTTATAACACATGATTTTCTCAAAATAATAATCTCAAATAGGGTTCCTAAAACCCTAACATCAATATCACCATAAAACCTTCCTAAGTTTCATACTTTATGACATAAGCACAAAAATAATCACTTAAAACTTAAAATTTCAGCTTTATAATCATACATCTTGGTAAAGAAAATTAGCTTTGGGATTCAAATCTCATTGTGCTTATAGCACATAATTTCTCCAGGTACAATCCCAATTAGGACTCAAGCTCTAATACATCAAAATCATATTAAATTTTCTCAAGATTCATGCTTTTCATCATAAATTTATGTAACTTACTTTAAAATCTGGAAAATTCAGCTTTATGTTCAAAAATGTCATCATTCTCATTCAATTCAACTTCCAAAACATAGAGAGTATCATAATCTCATGTAAAACCATATAGGGTATAAATTCATGCTTCAAATTCATATCAAAACATATAAAATCATGAATATTCATAAGAGAAAAATCAATTTGGGCACAAGAATGAAAGGGTGTTGTTATTGAAAAACCCCGCATACCTTAAACTTGAATCTTTGAATAAACTCTTTACCTTGGGTCTCTATTCATGAAAATAATTAGAGTTTCTTGTAGCCCTCGAAATGGGGATTTCGAATCTCGAAGAATTATTGAAAACTCATGGTTGAATCTTGAGATATTTAAATATTTAGGTTGAAACCCTAATGAATGTTCATGGTGATTTTGAGAGAAAGTAAACTTATTTCTGTGTTATACGAGTTTAATCTCGTGTTATAGACATATATAGGGGTGTTTTTGGCACTTGGAAGTGAGGTATGCTACGCAAAACCCATGGCACACCTTAAGGTGTGCATCACACAGCTTATCACATATATTTAAGTATGCCTCGCACTCCCAATCGCACACATTTGATTGGGCGGTGCATTGCCCATCGCACACCCTTATTGCCTCTCATGAAAATGGGCATAACTTTTCACTCGGGTATTGGATTTTTACAAAATTTGTATAGTTCGAAAGCTAATTCAATTATCTATAATTTGATGGGTCTCGAGATGAAAAATTCTATGTATATTAAGAGATATACATATTTGAAATTGACACTTGTAGAATTGAATGTATAACTTTGGTTGAATCAATTGGTCTTAGCTCAACTTTGTTCTAGGTCATTGCTATCAACATTTTTCACCTCTAAACTACTCCATAGACTAGGATAATGATCATGCAACTTGTATTCACGTGAGAATCACTTTTATTAGAGCTTAGACGTACAAGAACGATGGTTATAATTCTAGCACGAAAATATAGGGTATTACATTATCGCCCCCTTGGGAACATTCGTCCTCGAATATGGATAATTAACCTGAAACACAGAGGAATATTAGTCTTCAAGCTATCATGTGTAACTGATAGAACTGAATCACTGGATCTCAAGAATAATGAGCTACTAAACTTGTCTGCAAGTGCATGAATCCTCAAGAAAAATAATCATATGACTAAGATACAAACGAGAGTGTCAACTTATGAGTAACCATTACTTTGCACTGGATCTAATCTAATGATAAAGGATGAGGTTTATGACATGAAAACTCGGGGTATTACAACATCCCTCCCTTGGGATCGTTCATCCCTGAATGATAATAATTTGATGAAAATACTAGGAAGAGACTGTGATACTACACAGGATACTTACAAACTTAATCATGACTTAATATCTGAAATTGAAATGGATGCAGGAACTGAGCTAAATTCATAATTTAATTGGACACAAACACATTGCCTCTTGGAATGTACATACGTATAAGATTGCGGATAGTAAGACTAGCTGGAAAATTAAGAATCTATAGGAGCTTATGTCCTTGCTTGGTAAACTAGATTACAGGCTATATGGACTGGATCATACTAACTACCCATACTCAAATAGAGTATTTATTTAGCACTTTTCTACGAAATTCTACTGACATTAGGGAGAAAAGAATTTTGGGTATGCTTTGAACAAGACATTTGACTAAGGAATTACAACATTGATATAACTCTATAGAATGGAATATAATTATATAAATCATAAACTAGGATAGGATTGCTAGGCCGTAGGCAACACAACTTCTTACTTTCAAGTTTAGCATCACTTCTCAAATGCTCTCTCAACTATACTATTCCCATTAAATACCATACTCATTTGATTCAACTTATAATTCTCATATTGGCACTGCAAAATATTTCTACTAAGGTCTAAACTAAACTAAGTTCTGTCACCACGATCAAGCCTAACACTAAATCACAAGATACAGTATGCCAATCCACAATACTAGTCTAAACCACAAGGTTCAATATTCTATATCTTCTTAGACCTCACACCGTAAGCATAACATGCCTTACCACTTCAATGACTAATTTAAAATTCTTGATATAGATTCAGTAAAGCATATTGCATACATCATCTTACACCCAACATGACATTCAAGCCTATCATTAAAATCACATATAACTTTAAGGCAAATACCCCTAAAGGCATACTCCACATATTCTCGAGATTAAGCCATAATTTCATCATTCTAAGATCTACAAATAAATGCTAAACTCACAAGAATAAACTAATTTCGAACTTACCGACTTCATTCTTGAACAACCCATTCATATACCATCCTTAATTCCTAGCTTCAATAATCATCATCAAAGACTTACACTCTCATTTGCAACCATATCTACATCTCTAATCACATAATCATAGCCTACCAAGATCACACTTCTATACTTATATTTTTTCCAAACCATGAGAATAAAATCATATTAAAAAGACTCAACATCTTCAATCATAACTCCTTAACTTAGCTATCAAGAACATCATAAATTATCTAACTAGCCTTTCTATACCTAGAAACTCAACGTTACTACTAACCAGATAATATGCAACAATCCTCGAAAAATAATGCAGCCCCATAGCACCTTGGGCACACCTCTACACCATACTTAATTACGAACACATAATCTTACACTCTTGCATACACTATTCAGGCCTACTAGATCACCTCCATATAACTAGCATCAACAACCGAACCATCAACTGTTCAAACTTAATATCTAGAGCTAAACATGATTTACAACCTAATCTCACACATAATTCTCAGTTAAAACTATAGAACACAACATTAGGAAACACTAGTACAATAGAACCCCATAAAATGAAAATTGCTTATAATCATATGGCCTATCTTATTCATAATCTGTTAACACATCCTTCTTCATCACATCATTACTATTTACCCATCTTTACACCTAAATTACTTTCATAGATCTACAAATTCTAGCTAAACTTCCTCTTGCAATCTCAAGAAAGACTAAATTAACAATACTCAACCCCCAAGTACTTTCATCAAAACCTATACTTTCCTAGCACAACAAATACTATCAATAACTCTTTTCATACTTCCAGCAAACAACAATCCACCTTAACTAATGATCTCCTTCTCTAAGTTGACTAAACTAAAAAAGAAGGGTATATCACTTCATTACTAATTCAATCATAAGAAAAAATTTAGCTATACATATTCAATAAATCGCCCTTCCACCATTCTTGCCACTATACTTCTAAACCCACAAGTTTAACTAAGAAAAGACTTTTAACTAAATGACTACTTCTGTCACTACACAAAAACCCACACTTTCAACTAACACAAAAATAACAAGATAAGCAACAAGTTGCTAGTGAATCGAAATACGCCTCACATAGTTTTACTAGACTTTGGTTTTTCACAAACATAATTATAACAAGATTACATAATATAAGAGATAGAAACTTGACGCACAACATTCAACAATCTAAGAATACACCTTACTCTGTCTTAATTAAATAACTCATAAGAACAAGGGTATAACTTCAAATTTGATGGACATATAACATACTAGAAGGCTCCTCTCAAGCCGCTTTATGAAACTTCTGAAACTTCTACTAGAAATTATAAAAGCATTATCTGGGAAGGAACTGGAACTTGCAAAACATATTATCTCAAGAATAGTACATAGATAGAGAAGTATAGATTATCATTATGGATTATGAGGAGAAATTCAAAAGCACATCTGACTTAGACTTTGTACATGATTTCTACAGGCCTGATAAAGCACTTCAGTTTTTAGAACTCAAAAGTACTAATAGGATACTTTCTAGCTCTCTTACAGTCCCATAACTATCTATGGAGAATGAAGCTTAACTATTTTTGATACTTTGGAAATAAGGCAGAGATGGACTGACTAGAGTAAGATGAGAATCTGTATAAGTTTCTTGGAGAAATTTTCTATAGCATTATTTAAGACTTGAGACATTTCCTAAATGCCTTGTAGCCTCTCGAAGAAAAGTACAGACGTCTCCATACCATTCTATAAGCCTCTACTAGACACGACTTCACAGAGACCCTAGGACACTTGAACTCTGTGCTCTGATACTAAGTTTGTAATGCCCCAAAATTGGGTCCAGAGATGTCACATGGTGCTTAGGATCCCAAGTGACCCCAAGCTAACCCTTCTACAGGCATAACTCATAAGCAACTAAACAAAAAGTATAAATCTATAGAAATCTGTGCAAAATAACTCTTTTCTGAATATGATAGAAACAAAACTAAATTTATAAGATTACGATTCTGCCTTTACAACCAAAACTAAAAAAGAATACATCAACTTCTACTAACAGTTTATGAAGCCATTACTAATACTGACTGTAGGTAGCCGGGTCATGACTCCTGACTAACCCAACTCAATACAACGCAATAAAGAAAATACAACACTTCTCAAACTATATTACTAACTTAAGCCCTTGAATCAAAGGGACTTATCACCTGCAAACTGGATGCAGCAAACTGACTAGATCTGAAGATGTACACTGTACCTTGTACCTACATTCTGAGAAAATGTAGCCCACATATGAATATGTGGGTTAGTACCATGGAAATATACCAAGCATAAGAGGGTGCAATACAAATATAAAATAATATCTTACTATCATCATAATTTATAAAATTATGCATACTGAGATAAATGAGCTGATATAAATGACTCACTTAGCTCAACTTAAAATCATAATAATCATAAGAGAGTAAAATATATCGGGTGAAACATGTGAGTCATCAGAATAAATCTCAATTCACTTCCATCTCGATTCCAAATCATCAAACCAATCAAATCTCATAACAATTCTCTCTGGAATATATGTTAATTAAATCTTTTGAAAACAATGAATTTCTCAAACTCAGTCTTTCAAAAAAATATGTTTACATCTCAGATAGAAGAATAAAACTTTTCTTATTAGATAGGAGAATACACACATACACACATTGGGAGTCTCTTACAACCGACATAAACCACGTGAGCTACATTGAGTCCAACGTAAAACGCACCTTGGGGAGAGCTGACCTATCGTTTCCTTCAACGTAGGATCTTAAATCAGCAATCCAAACACTAGTGATCACTATATAAATCAGCCTCAGGCTCACATTCTATGGGGGCATGTAGTTCTAGAGAAGTACCAATCCTGCTATACCTCCCGCTCGGTGCTAAAGACTACTCCCGGACTTAGCTCAGATCTTTTCAAAAGAAACTCCACTAATAAATATTTCAACAATTCACAACGGGAGCCATCATGCTACCCTTTTCACAATAAATCCATAAAAGTGGATTTCTTTTCTCATCTCGAATTTAAAAATAACCCTTTTTACCACGAAAATGTCAAAGCTTTATTATCATCTCAAATTATTTAAACTCAAGGTGTTTATCACATATGATTTTCTCAAAATAATAATCTCATATAGGTTTCCAAAAAACCATACATCAACATCACCATAAAACCTTCAAAAGTTTCATACTTTATGACATAAGCACAAAAATAATTACTTAAAACTTAAAATTTCAGCTTTATTATCATACATCTTGGTAAAGAAAATTAACTTTGGGATTCAAATCTCATTGTGCTTATACAACATAATTTCTCAAAGTACAAACCCAATTGGGACTCAAGGTCTCATACATCAAAATCATATTAAATTTTCTCAAGATTCTTGCTTTTCATCATAAAAATACATAACTTACTTTAAAATCTTGAAAATTCAGTTTTATGTACAAAAATGTCATCATTCTCATTCAATTCAACTTCCAAAACATAGAGAGTATTATAATCTCATGTAAAACCATATAGGATATAAATTCATGCTTCAAATTCGTATCAAAACATGTAAAATCATGTATATTCATAAAAGAAAAATCAATTTGGGCACAAGAACGAAAGGGTGTTCTCGTTGAAAAAACCCACATACCTTAAAATTGAAGCTTTGAATGAACTCTTGACGTTGGAACTCTATTCGTGAAAATAATGAGTGTTTCTTGTAGACCTCGAAATGGATATTCTGAATCTCGAAGAATTATTGAAAACTCAGGGTTGAATCTTTAGATATTTGAATTTTTAGGTTGAAACCCTAATTAATATTCTTGGTGATTTTGAGAGAAAGTAACTTATTTTGGTGCTATGGGAGTTAAATCCCGTTTTATTGAGATATATAGGGGTGTTTTTGGAACTTGGAAGTGAGGTATGTAGCGCACAACCCATGGCAGACCTTAAGCTATGAGTCGCACAACTTATGGCATACATTTAAGTATGCCTCGCACTCCTAATCGCACACATTTAATTTGGGCAGCACATTGCCCATCGCACACCCTTACTGCCTCTCACAACAATAAGCATAACTCTTCGCTCGGGTATTGTCTATTTACAAAATTGATATCATTGGAAAGCTGATTCAATTATATACAATTTTATAGGTTTTGGGATGAAAAATTGCATGTATATTAAGAGATATACACGTTTGAATTTGACCCTTGTAGAATCAAATGCCAAACTTTGGATGAATCAATTGGTCTTAGCTCAACTTTGTTCTAGGTCATTGCTATGAACATTTTTCACCTCTAAACTACTCCACAGACTAGGATAATGATCATGCAACTTGTATTCACGTTAGAATCACTTGTATTAGAGCTTAGCAGCGTAGGAACGACGGTTAGAATTCTAGCATGAAAATATGGGGTATTACAATAGAGTAGGCTATTGGAAGGGTAGGAAAACTTAAGTTTATAGGGACTCTACCTTATCAAAGCATCTAGAGATACTTCTACACAGTTTATTTTCACAAGGTTTACTCTTTCCATCATTTCACAGACCAATTTCTTTTTCAAGTGGTCTTTGTCGTCCTATCCTTTAAAGGTTTAAGCAACTACATATTTATAAGTAGAAATAAACAAGAACTTATTTTAATTTTTTTGGTCCCTTTATATCTTTTTTATATATCTTCAATGGTTACAAGGGTAATTAGACAAGCAACTTAATGGCCCTCATATTTTTGAACTACTAAATACATTGCATTTTTTGGTTTCCTTCTCCCCCAACTTAGGCCTTCGACCTAAGTTGGTCTTTAAACTTACGTAAATACTTTGAGGAGGTTTGGTTCAATCGATCAATATGAACAAAAAGGGTTTGAGCTTTTAACAAGGTTATTTAAGAAAGTGCGTTTCAAGTCTCAAATACAAGACAAAGTTGTCACTTAACTCACCAAGGTATGACTCAATTTTTTCAAAATTTAGTGTTTTCATAATTAATGGCCTAAGATCATATCTCCAATTTCACGCACTCTTTTCTTTGAAAGTTGAGCAATCATGAAATTTTTATATAGACGTGATGCATAAGATTCAAACAAAATCTTCCTTGCACATGACACTCTATCACATAATCAAAGTACTCTTCCTCAATTATTTTACCACATTCATAGCACATATAAAGTAAGGCATTTAATTAGACAAAATGAGATATGAGTTTTCACGAGAATGAGAGATTAACTAGCTTAACTGAACAAATTGAAAAGTTTTTAAACATGGGTATATTTTAAAAAGTTGGACACATATCTTAATGGATAATAAAATCAAGAATAATCCTTGTGAAAAAACTACGCATGTACTATTTGAGTCAAAGTATTCTATTGCTAGTAAACTCTGTTCTTCAAAATACATGTAATAATGAATTTTATTTGAAATAGAATTAACAATTATTAAGCTAAAAAACTAAATAAAGAAATGAAAACAACACATCATGCATCACGAACAAAATGAAATCCAAAGAACCATATATAAAAATGTCACATATCCAATAAAAAGTTATCAAAATTTCAAATCCATGCATAAAAATAAAATAAAGTATCAGCAATTTATCAAAAGAGAACCAAGTACCAATATTACAGATCTAAATAAATAAATACCCCACCTTTAACGGAAAATTACACATTCTCCAAATGTAATATGACTAAATAAAGTAAATAGTGAGAGTGAGGGTCCACTAAATAATGCCAAACCTTAGGCAGCGACAAGCTCACTGAAGTGGCCATGGCTTGGGAATTAGTGCTCATCTTATATCTATGAATCTGAAGTGGTGTATTTGGTATTGGATCTAAAGTCTCCATGGCAGCAGTTGAGCTTGAGGTTCCAATATTTGTAGTCTCTTCGACCAACCTCTCTAAAGAGGAAACAAACATATCATGCTCAATTTCCTACCTATCCTCTTAGTTAGCTTCTATAATCGCCACTTGGATGCCAATTTTTCCTTATTCCTTAAAGAATCCCTCGACCTCAGCACTATCAACCTCCACATCTGAGGAATAATCATCTTTATAATCCCAATACTCTTCAACCACAAGGTGAACAACTTTATATAGAGTGCTTGATATAGGTGTATCATCAGGAAATTAAAGTTCATAAACAAGCTGCTAAAGGGAAGCCAGCTTATCCTACAACTTAATCAATCCCCAAGAATAACTGACTATTGTAAAGAACTGAACTCATTCAACTTATTCCTAAAATGTCAAATGATCTTTTCACGACCAAATTTATCAGGTAATATGTAAGACCCCACAAAATTCTTAGCTTAATTCAGTCCTTTAAGCTTGTTAAGAGGGGGTCCCAGACTTAAAAAATTCTAGCTAAGTATTTAGACTTAGTGTTATTTTAGCCTTCTAAAGTTGGAAATCTTATTTTGTGACATTTATGTCCACTAAATACTAATATTTGAGTTAATTCATGATCAGGAATGTCAATAGAGGTTCCTGGACAAGTTTAGGATTTTTTAGACCTCATTTAGACCATTTTTTTTAGTGCCCAAAATAGTGGGTAGACGCGATCTTGATACGTCACATCGACAATCATGTCGTTAAGGTAGTTTTCCCTATCTTTAGAGCAAATTCCAGTGAACTAAAAAGGACACGATGCGGCATGTTGGATATCACATTGATACGAATGACACAGCGCACCGGCCTGTATTTTGGTAAGACAACTTACAAGCATTAAAATACTGCATCCTCTAGGTTAATTATGTATTTTTCCAACGCCCTTCAGTTCCCAAAAATGAAATTAAATCCTTTGGAGAGCAATTATTTTCATTCTTTCACAAATTTCTCAAGAACCCTAGGTATTCAAATTTCAAATCAGCAACTCAAGAACTCACCATTAACTTTAAGAAATTCATCAACTAAGGTATGTGAAGTGTTCATCCAAGGGTCTTTTCTACCTTTGGAGTCCAAGAAACTATTTTTAAACATCAAGTTTATGGATTTTATCAATTCCATGTAGGGGTTGATTATGTTCATATTTACAATGGTTAATTGGGATTCTAATCCATATTTTATGATATGTTTCATGTGAGGTTAATTGGTATGTATGTAATATCATGAGGATCCATGTAAAACACTTGAAATTGTCAATGGGGATTTGAATTATGATATCTACTTGTTGTTTAGTGTTATGTGCATATGTCTGCTCACTAAGTGCTTGATGAATTATTTATGTGAGCTAATAAGGAAAAGAAATCATGTTATGCTAGATTATTTGCAAGCTATTCCATGCAAGAGTTTGATAAGAGGTCTCTATAGATGCTTTATGAATTCAATGTGTATGCTTATACTATGCAAGATCCTGTGATGCTTTATTTTCATGCTATCAAGTCCTAGCGGTATTTAATAGCTAAAAATTTAGTTGTTTAGTGTAATACCCCACATTTTGGACTAGAATGAAAATCCATCATTCCTATGCAAAAATATTTCAAAAGCCTTGAATTCTATGTAAATTTAGTGTGTTAATCAATTATGTAGTATGGGAATCTATTTAAGCATGAATGTAGATCGTAGAGGTTACCTAACTTAAGTACAAGTTTAAAGCTTTCCTATCGTTCAAGTTTTAGTGAGCGTCAAAACTTTGGTCAACTTTAATCGGTCATAACTTCTTATATATATTGAATTAGAGGACCTACTATATATCAATGAAAGCTCTTTGAATTATCTTTCTAACGATGCAAAGTTTTCCCAAATCCAGAACCGGAGAATGAAGTTATTACTTTACAAAGTAGAGTATGTCGGCTAACGTAAGGTTGCGATGGACAACCTAAAGTATGCCATAAGGTGTGTGACGCACAACCTAATATGTGCAATAAGGTGTTCCACGCACACCCTAATATATGCGATAAAGTGTGCGCCGCACATGTTGTAGTCTAGGTGACTTAAACAGTCCCTTTTAGGGCAAAATGGTCCTTTTCCACCCCTATATAATGCCTAAACAAGGAATTAAGCCCTTATTTACCCAAAACATATTCTTTCTCTCCAAATCCTCTCAAGAACACTAGATAGGGTTTCAAAGAAGATTTAAGTTTAAGGAATTCGCTCCATGAATCTTCATATAATTAAGAAATAAGGTATGCATAGTGTACATCCACGGATCTCTTTTATCCGTGGAGCTCAAGAAGCCTGTTTCATATAATAAATTATAATATTTATGTTGTTGTGTGATTATTTTCATATTGATGGTTGTTAATTGTGTTTCAAGATAGTATCTAAATATGTTTCCAAGAAGTGTATGGGCATGTTAGTTGGAAACCCATGAATTTGGGTCATTCAAGATTTCAAAATTTGTTAAGTACACCTATGCTCAATATTGTGCATGTAAGGTGTTTGATAAAATGACTAGAATGATAAAAATCATGTATTATAACTTAGGTATGAACTATATGATAAATTCATGTTAGTTTATTATGTTCAAAGAGCTCACTTGTCATTGTGGTGCAGTATATGTGTTAATGGAATGTACATGTTGATTGGGGAATAGATTCACAATGTGTCTATATGCCTTTCATGCTATGTACAATATCATGAGTTTGAAGTATCACATGAGTTATCCCCAAGTTATTACAGTATGAACTAAATGTTACATGTTTGCCATTCCCTTATGCTTAAATGGTTTCCATGTCATTGTTATGAATAGTATAGTTTTCGAAATGCCCATGATATTACTATTTGAGATTTATGACTTGATTATAAGAATTCCTATTTATGTTAGATATTATGATGACCATGTACTTCATTAAATCCCTCACTCAAGTATTATAGATTGTTATTGATAGTCATGTAATCAAGAAATTCAAGTTGCATCAGTTTCCTTCCATCGAGTCCTGGGAATACTTTTACCCAAAAAATGTAGTTGTGTGCCTAGAGCCATGTCCTGTTATCATGATACTCTCAGTCAAGCCATGATCTATAGAATTTAGTCAGTTATATGACTCAGGAAAACTCAGTAATTTTAGTAATCTTAGTAGTCCAGTAATCTCAGTAACCTCATTAACATTAGTATTCATAGTTAATCTCAGTAACTTTAGTACTCTCAACCAGTCCTCAGAACTCAGTACATTTTGTCAGTCATCAAAATCCAGTAAACTTAGTTTTGCTCTGCCAAACAATACTACTATTATCAGTCCAATTAATCAGTATTAGTTCAGCTAATAAGTTCAGTTCAGTTATTAAGTTTAGCTTAGTTACACAATTCAGTTTCCTTCTGATGGGAGTAGATGTTAGCACCGTGTGAACCCAAGGATTGGAATTCACCTGCCAGTTTAGGGTGTGATTCTTAGCAGTCATCCTTGTGTTCAATAACTACGTAGCTAGTGTATGTTAAGACATCTTAACTTGTCAAATTAGGGTTGATGAGGTGGCTTAACCTATTAGTTTAGGGTTCCCATCTTTCTCATTTGAGTATCTGCTAGATAAGGGTCACTCACAGTTGTCCTTACCGGTGGTGCGGTATTGACACCCCTCTAGTTAGGGAGGAGACTGGAACCCAACATAGTTATATGCATTATTGGGGCATACTGGTTAGACAACTACTTCGCACAGTCTTCATTTTTTTCCAAGTCTCAGTAAAAGAACTCAAATAGTTCTTTAGATTTCAGAAATATTATATACAGTCAACTGAAAAATAGAGCAAAACTCAGATATTTCCTTGAGATATATAGACTGTCAGATACAGTCACTTATGCTATCCGTTATATCAGTTTTTAGAACTTATGTTATCAGTCATATTAGTTATCAGAATTCATGATATCAGTATTCAGCTTCAGGACTGTCAGACACAGTGAACCAGACCAATCCTTGATAATCAAAACTGTCATATACAGTTAACCATATATCAGTAACATAGTACTAGTTCCTCAGTATTTAGTAATATAGTATCAATTCCTCACTTATTAGTGATTTACATTCTCAGTATTAAGTTTCAGGACTATTAGACACAGTCAATCAGACTAGTTCTTCATAATGTGAACTGTCAGAAATAATCGTTCATCTATTTAGTATCTCAGTATTAGTACACTTATGTTGTCAGTATTCAAACTCAGTAGTCAGTATTTCCACGAGTTTAGTTACAATTACGTATGCATGTATTTATTCTTACATTCATATCAGTCAATACTGTTCATGCATATAACCTTTTGTATTTAGCCTACCTCACTCGTATACTCAGCACATTTAGACGTACTGATGCATTTGCACTATGGTGCTTTCTCTTATGTTACACCATAGGTTCAGAGGCACGAGCTCCAGATCAACAGTATTATTCTAGTGTTCAGAGTTTTTAGTGAGTCCTTCTCATTCGAGGAATATATGCTTATTTGTTTATTTACTATTTTAGTTTAGATGCTAGATGGAGTTAGTTGGGGACATGTCCCATCAACTCCTTATTAAGATAGTTTAGAGGCTTTCCAGACTATAGCATGTCAGACAGTTATTTCAGATTTATTTTGGTATTATTATACCATTGTCAGACATTGTCTTATCAGATGCTTATTCAGATTTGAACCTTATGGCCATTCAGTACATGTTTCTGTATTTTTATGTTATATTATGCAGTGTACAGGTATAGATATCAATCATGGGTTAGCTTCGGGTCCTTGAGAGTCATGAGCACCGTGTAGCAATCCAATTTAGAAAATCAGGGTGTTGCAAAGCCTAAGGGTCAATAGAGTCCAAGGAAGTCTGAAAGCCGCATCTCGTAGAGTCTTATACATACGTGTGTTGTGTACCACACTTATGTGCCAGAGGCTATGAGATATTTTAGGAACAGTCTCCTTTCTTTCATGTCTCAGATCGTGCTATAGCAAGGTTCTCTAAGAAACTCATGTAGATTCTCATCATGCTTCACACATGTTAATTCCACCTTACTTTTAAGGTAATAGAAATAGTGAAGATAAAGTCCTAAAAATAGGGCTTTCTCAAAAAGTATCCTATTAGTTAAGTTATGTTCCAAAGTTGTATGGATTTCATTCATGATCATGAGAACTTATTCTCGAACCAAGCTTTAGATATGCCATTAGATCCCTTCTCAAAATCCTATGATAGCATGTCACCCAGATTAAGAAGCATGAACCCAGGAGTTTAGCAGTAGACAAGTTGGGATACAATATCTAGATTGAATAGATTATGTATTATGGGGATAGTTGTGGTATAATGAATTAGTAGGCTTGAACAGTGTGAGTTAGAATTTTAAGTTTATTGACTTGAAATTAAGCATGAAGGTGTGAATGTGATATTAGTAGTATGTAAGGAAATAGAGTTAGATGATGTATTTAGTAAGGCGAGCATATATTGATTAGAGTGTAAGTATGTGATGATGATTTCGGTGCAGTTTAGAGATTAGTTTAGTGTTCATAGACTTATGATGATGGCTTAAAGCTAAAGGAGAGATGATAGATCAAGTAACCAAGTTAAGCTCTCAGATTCAAGTAGTAGTGCCAGTATGCACAAAAAAGAAGTTAGGGAAAGAGATTCCCGACCCATCCTTATCTGAGCGTAAAGCTTTGTACTTAATTCAGTATAGTGCCTATGTATGCTTCATGTCTCAAATTCCATGGATGTAGCTTATGTTCACACATATTCCATAGAATTGTGTGTGCTTTTAGTTTCCAGTAAAGGAAGTTCAATTCTAGATAACTCAGTGTTACAAATAATGTTCGATGCACTCAGAAATTCCAGACTCAGGTCACACAACTCATGACTCATGTACATGTATCATGCTCCCCAGTATACTCATTTTCCATAGCTTATGCTACGCCCCTACTGATTAGATAAATTCAGAATATATCATGTATATACTCAGTTCAAACCTTTTAGGTAAATCCATATTTTTTATATTCTATTCCTCAGTCTTTAGTCATGTGTCAAGTTCAGTTAGTATCCATTCATGGTTCACGTTCTCTCGATTTAACCCTTTATGAGCTTTTTTTTAAGGATAGTGTAGTGTTGAGAATTTTCTTAGATGGGAGAGAGTTAGTGTTTCATGTTAAGAGTAGATTATAGCATGCATGTTTTATACGAGGGTGTAGATATGAATATAGGCTTGAATATCCTATTAGTATGCAAGCAAAGAGCTAACAAAAGGTAGTACTTAGAAATTGGAAAAAATTCAAAGAGTGAATGTATATTCAGATCCTTAACTTATGTCCGCCTTTATTATGAGACTATCAAAACTCAGTTGCCATCTCAGTTACAGTTTCAGTACTCAATACTTAGTAATTAGTGCTCAATCTCAGAATTAAGTACTTCAGTATCAGTCAAAAACTCAGTTTTAGTATTTATTTATCGGGACCTAGCATTTAGTTCCACTATGGATCCCAATTACTATCTTAAGTTATAGTGTCAGCTTCAGATCTGTATTCAGCTCAAAAATTTAGTTCAGTTTTAGACTTTCCTGACTATAGCATACAATTAACAGCTACTCAATTATAGGCATTTCAATACCTCAGTCTATGGAATATTTCCAAATAATGTTATTTGCTTGGTCCTGCATTTTCTAACAATATAGCTTTGATGAAATCCATGATTAGTTGCTTCATGTTACTCAGTCTGTCCCTTCTCATATGCATAATACCTTATGGTCTTGGGCCACCTACTCAGATTCAGTACAATTGAGTCTTGCATAACTAGCATTCAGTTACCAGTTACTCAGTTAACCAGAGAAGTCAGTATGTTTATGCATTCGTACATCACTCTTCAGTTTTAGATCACAGATAATCAGTCATAATTTTGTACCTAGGTAAGTTGTGCATCGTCTCAACTTCCTTAATATCTCAGCAAGGTCAGTCCAGCATTTATCAAGGGACATAGTGTACCAAGGGGGAGATACACTATAGCCCCTAAACTTCCTTGAGTTACATATATTCTTTTCATTGATGAATCTATCTTGGAGGAAGTGTTACTTATAAGCTGACCCTCTAGCTTTAAAACTCAGTAGTAAACCATGTACTCAATGGCTCAATGTATCCACGATATGATACTCTGGCCATGTCACGCATTACAGACTCAGTTCAGTTCATGTATCATGTTCCAGAATTAGTTATGTTCTTATGTTTCCGCTCATGCATATTAAGTAATCAATCTCAGACTTATCGGTATTTTCAGTTCATGGTGGCAGTCTTCTTTGAGCTTACTCATTCTCATGTTCAAATTTCAGTACAAACTTAGTATTCAGCTCCATACTCAGTTCTTAGTTCAAACTTGGTATCTTTACCATTGGATATTTCTTTGTATGATCATGAGCCAGTTTAGTCATATATTCGTATATCAGATATGCATAATCAGCTTATCAGTACTCTCCCTCATGTACTTACGAATCAGTTATGCATGCATCAGATATGCATGCTCAGCTTATCAATTATGTTAGCCATGAAATCCTGATCAATCATTCATGCTCTATATTCACATCAGTTGTCTTTTCTGTCCTCTCAGCCAGTCTTATTTAAGGATGAATGTTCCCAAGGGGAGATATTGTAATACCCTATATTTTAGAATAGAATGAAAATCTGTCATTCCTATGCGTAGACATTTCAAAAGCCTTGAACCCTATGAAAATTTAGTGTGTTAATCAATTATGTAATGTAGGAATCTATTTGAGCATGAATTTAGATCATAGAGGTTCCCTAACTCAAGCACAAGTTAAAAGCTTTTCTATTGTTCAAGTTTTAGTAAGCATCAAAACTTGGGTCAAATTCAATTGGTCAGAACTCCTCGTATATATTAGATTAGAGTGACTAATATACATCAAATGAAAGAGCTTTTAATTATCTTTCAAACGATAACAATTTCTCCAAAATCTAACACCCGATAAAGAACTTATGACTTTGCAAAATGAAGTACATCGCCTAACGTAAGGTGTGCGATGCCCAACCTAAAGTATTCCATAAGGTGTACGATGAAAAACCTAATATGTGTGATAAGGTGCGAAAAGTACACCCTAATGTGTGCAATAAAGTGTACGCCGCACATGTTGTGGTCCAGGTGACTTAAACAGTCCATTTTTGGGGCAAAATGGTCTTTTTCCCACCACTATATAATGCCTAAACATGGAATTAAGCCTTTATTTCACAAAAACATATTCTTTATCTCAAAATCCTCTCAAGAACACAATCTAGGGTTTTCATAGAAGAATCAACTTCAAGCAATTCTCTCAATCAATCTTTATGTAATTAAGAAATAAGGTATGCGTAGTGTTCATCCACAAATTCCTTTCATCCGTAGAGCTCAAGAACCATGTTTTAAATAATAAATTATTGTCATTATGTTGTTGTATAATTATGTTCATGTTGATGGTTGTTAAATGTGTGTTAAGATGGTATCTAAATGTGTTTCCAAGAAGTGTATGGCCATGTTAGTTTGAAACCCATGAATTTGGGTGGTTCAAGATTTCTAAATTTGTTAAGTACACCTATGCTCAATATTGTGCATGTAAGGTGTTTGATAAAATACCTAGAATGATAAAAATCATGTATTATAACTTAGGGGTGAACTATATGATAATTTCATGCTAGTCTATTATGTTCAAAGAGCTCACTTGTCATAGTGTGTCTATATGCCTTCCATGCGATGAACAAGATCATGATTTTGAAGTATCACATGAGTTACCCCCAAATTATTATAGTATAAACTAAATGTTATATGTTTGACTTCCCTTATGCTTAAATGGTTTCCATGCCATTGTTATGAATAGTATAAGTTGTCCAAATGCCCATGATATTAGAATATGAGATTTATGACTAGATTATAAGCATTCCTATTCATGTTAGATATTATGATGACCATGTACTTCATGAAATCTCTCACTCATGTATTATGGATTGTTATTGATGGTCATGTACTCAAGAATGTCAAAGTGAATCAGTTCCTTCCATCAAGTCCTCGGAGTATTTGTACTCAAAAAATGTAGTTGTGTGCCTAGAGACATGGTATGTTATCATGATACTGTCACTAAAGCCATGATCTACAGAATTCCGTCTGTCATGTGACTCAGGAAAATTCAGTAATCTCAGTAGTCCAGTAATCTCAGTAATCTCAGTGATCAGTAACCTTATCAATCTTAGTATTCACAGTTAATCTCAGTAACTTCAGTACTCTCAACCAGTCCTTAGAACCTAGTACATTTTGTTAGTCATCGGAATCCAGTAAACTTAGTTTAGCTCCACTATAAAATACTACTAGTATCAGTCTAGTTAATCAATATCGGTTCAGCTAATAAGTTCAGTTAAGTTATTCAGTTCAGCTTAGTTACTCAGTTTAGTTTTCTTTAGATAGGAGTAGAAGTTAGCACCGAGTGAACCCAAGGATAGGAACTCACCTGCCAGTTCAGGGTGTGATTCTTTGCAGTCATCCTTGTGTTCCAAAACTACGTAGCCAACGTAGGTTAAGACATCATCACCGATAAGATTAGGGTTGATGAGAAGGCTTAACCTGTCAGTTTGGGGTTCCTATCTTTCTCATTTGAGTACCTGCCAGAAAAGGGTCACTCACAACTATCCTTACCAGTGGCGCTGTATTGACACCCCTCTAATTGGGTATAGACTGGACCCCAACATAGCTATATGCATTATTGGGGCATGTCGGTTAGACAACTACTTTCCACAATCTCAGTTTAAGTCCCAGTCTCAATAAAAGAAGTCAGATAAATCTTCAGATTTTAGGACATTCAGATACAGTCAACTCAAAAATCGAATGGAACTTAGATAGTTCCTTTAGATTTATAGACTGTCAGATACAATCACTTATGCTATCAGTTATATCGGTTCTTAGAACTCATGTTATCTGTCACATTAGTTATCAGAATTCATGATATCAGTATTCAACTTCAGGACTGTCAGACAAAGTCAACCAGACCAGTTCTTCATAATCAGAACTATCATATACAATTAATTATGTATCAGTAAGATAGTACTAGTTCCTCAGTATTGAGTAATATAATATTAGTTCCTTACTTATTAATGATTACATACTCAGTATTCAATTTTAGAACTGTTAGACACAGTCAATCAGACCAGTTCTTCAAAATTTGAAATGTCAGAAATAGTAGTTCATCTATTCAATATATCAGTATCAGTACACTTATATTGTCAGTATTCAGACTTAGTAGTTAGTATCTCCACAAGTTCAGTTATAGTTATGTATGCATGTATGTATTCTGACTTATATATCAGTCAGTATTGTTCATGCATATAACCTTTTACATTTAGCCTACCTTACTTGTATACTCAGTACATTTAGACATACTGACATATTTTCTCTATGGTGATTTCATTTATGTTACACCATAGGTTAAGAGGCACGAGCTACAGATCAGTAGTAGTATTTCAATGTTCAGAGTTTGTAGTGAGTCCTTCTTATTCGAGGATGATATGATTATTGCTTCTTTTACTATTTTAGTTTAGTTTCTTGATGGAGTTAGTTGGGTACATGTCCCATCAACTCCTTATTCAGACAGTTTAGAGGCTTTCCAGACTATAACATGTCAGGCAGTTATTTCAGATTTGTTTTGGTATTGTTATACTGTTGTCAGACATTGTCTTATTAGATGTTTATTCAAATTTGAACCTTATGGCCATTCAGTACATATTTCTTCACTTTCATGTTATATTATACAGTGTACAGGTGTAGATATCAGTCATGGGTTAGCTTATGGTCCTTCGGGGTTATGATCACCGTGTAGTATTCCGATTCAAAAAATCAGGGTGTTACATTTACTTAGAGCCAGTGTTTGTTCTAAAGTAATCTCAGTAGTGGCTTGATCAGTAGAACTCAACCAGTTACAGAAAGCTAAGAAATCTCTATAGTGTTTGTAATTCAATCACAGTAGTCAGATCAAACCTCAGTAGACTCAGTTAGTTAACAAAATTTAGTATTATACCGTCAGTCCACGAAACTTAGTGAAGTTAGTTCAGTTTAGTTGAATTGTAATATCAGTAATAATTTAGTCTAGTCTAGTACAGGCTAAAAATTAGTTTAGTTTCCGTTAAGTTAGGAGTAGGATTCAGCACTGAGCAAACCCAGGGATGGGGGTATTCCTGTCAATAGAGGGTTTGACCCCTAGTAGCAATCTCTACGTTATAGAACTATGTAGCCAGCATAAGTTGAGATATCTTGCTACCAAATACTATAAGGGTTGATACATCTCATTTGAGTTTTCATAACAGCGAGGGATTAACGGAAGAGCTTTCTGTCAGAGAGGGTTAACTTATAACTTATCCTTACCCGTGGCATGGTATTGACACCCTTACAACTGGGGTTATAGTTTGGACCCCAATTAGTTCAGAAAGGGGCATGTCAGTTAGATGATTACCTTTCGCAGTCTTATTTTCAGTCTTAATCTCATAATAGAACTCAGTTCAGTTCTACATAGTCAGGACTGTCAGGTATAGTAACTCAGTTAAGTAAGGTACTTAGTAAAGTTCCACAACATTAGGGGTGTCAGATATAGTCATTTAGTTATCTATAATACAATATCAGTAAACTCAGACATCAATTAATTAGTATTCAAATTAAGTATTCATTATTATCATGATCTCAGTTATAATATACTTATTCATGCATGTATTCTTATTCAGTTACACTTATGTAATTTAGTTATAATTATTCATCCATATGAACCCATGTATTTTAGCCTACCTCACTGAGTATACCAGTACATTTAAAGTACTGAAGCATGCTTTTCTCTTGCACTATGATGTCTTATATCATAGGTTTAGATAGATGGGCTTCAGAGCACCCTTAGCAGTTAAAATTTTCAGCAGTCAGTGTAGTGGTAAGTCCTTATTGTTTGAGGATATGGTTGTTTGCCATATTTGAGTATTAGTTTTAGTAGTTAGAGTTAGTTGGGGACTTGTCCCATCTACTCCACAGTTCAGACAATTTAGAGGCTTCCAGACAAAAGTATTTTCAGATAATTGTTCAGTTTTTAATATTGATGTTTAGTTTTGGTATTATGATATGATATCCTGTATTATTTATAGTATTGAACCTTATGGCCAGTTTTTCACCTATTTTTGCATATTTACAGTATTATTATTCAGTTTTTACAGCAGGTACAAGGCATGGGTTAGCTTGTGGTCCTTTAGGATTGTGAGCATCATGTAGCATCTAAGGTACAGAATCAGGGCAGTACAAACTTTATATTAGAGCCTAAGGTTCAACAGTGTCCTAGGAAGTCTGAAAGATATATCTAGTAGAGTCTTGTGCATGGGTATATTGTGCGCCACACATATGGGCAAGAGGCTATGAAATATTTTAGGAACAATTTCCCTTCTTTCAGCATTCATGTCGTGCAAGTGAGCATGAGCTCCAGTAAAACACTTAGTCTAATCTGCTTCTTCCTTTTGCTTAAAGAACATGCCTCCTAAAAGGACTAACGAAAAAAGAATTGGAAATCAGTCAACACCCTAGCCCGTTCAGACAGATCCCCTAGATGAGCATATCTGTCATGAAGAATTTAGGACTGCATTCACTATAGCCAATTCAGTCGCAACCTAGGATAAATGACCAGCTGCTATTTTGGCCAACCCAGTGTAAAATACATTTATAGCTAGGATTCGGGAATTAACCCGAATAAATCCTCTCTTATTCTCAGGTTCTAAGTCTGAAGTGGATCCACAAGAGTTCAACAATCAAGTTCAGAAAGTTACAATATCATGGGAGTGACTTTTAGTGAGAATGCTGAATTATCCGCCTAGCAGCTACAAGACTGGGGTACAGATGCAGGACCCTTAGAATGAAAAGAATTTGCTACGTCCTTCTTCGATAGATTATTCCCCTTAAAGCTAAAAGAAGCTAAGGTGTTAGAATTCATCAATCTCACGCAAGATAGTATGAGAGTGAAAGAGTATTTCCTCAAGTTTACTTAGTTAGTCGGGTATTCTCCGCATGTAGTAGCAGATAATAGATCCATATTGAGCAAGTTTATATCTAGGTATCGGGTAGAGTGGTTAAGGAGTGTATGACTATGATTTTGATTAGGGAAATTGACATATCTATGCTTATGGTCCATGCTCAATAGATTGAGGAACAAAAACTTAAGAAGAAGGAGAGAAAATAAGAGAGCCAGGATGGATACATTTAGTTTTGCCCTACTAAGGTAAGAGGGTGGTAAGAGATCTTGGTTTAGTCAAAAGTTTTCAGCCCCCATTCCATCTTCAGCTATCACACCTCTACCAAGGTTCAAGAATAAAAGTCATAATGGGGCGCCAGAGTGCAAAACCTAGAGTAGTTCAAATGGTGTTCATACTAATTTGCTTTACGAAGAATGTGGTAAGAATCATAAGAGTATGTGTAGAGCCCACAGTATGTGTGTTTTTGATATGGTTTGTTAGGTCATAGAGTTCGAGACTATCCTAAGTCTGGTCTACGAAGTTAGAATAGTCGTCTTTCTTCTCAGTCTGGTTTTCCAAATTAGCAGGGTGCCACTTCTAGTGCCGCCAGTGGGCAGTGCCCAAATAGCCTTTATGCACTTCAGTCTAGGAAGGATCAGGAAAGTTCTCCTGATGTGGTCACTAGTAAATTACAAGTTTTCCATTAGCATATTTATGTATCATCAGATCCAGGATCTTCTTTGTCTTTTGGAACTCTTTGCATAGTAGTTAATTTAATGTCAAACCAAATATTAATAAAATCCTTTCTCAGCCTTGCCCTCATGATTTATAAAACAAAGACCCAAGTTTCTCCACCCAAGCTCTTAATTTGACTATAACAAGCATCAGAAGTTGGCTAAATGTTACTAATCCAAGTTCCTGCTCATAGACATCAACCGAGATTGTAGAATACAAAAACTTAGAAATTAAGTGCCCTCACACCAAGAAGTACCTTTCCACAAGACAGGAATATAAATAATTATTAGGTACTAGAACAAACCACTCACTCTCATAAGATGATCAAGGAAAAAAGTACCACACCATAGGCTTGCCAATAAGCTCCATTTCAACACATTCAAGTATATTACTTTGAATATCACCTAGACCTTATCTCGGTTGGTAGATGTAATGCCCCAAAATTGAGTACCGAGATGTCACACAGTGCTTAGGATCACATGTGACCCCAAGCTAACCCTTCTACTGGCATAACTCAAAAGAAACTGAACAAAAAGTATAAATCTATACTAATCTGTGGAAAATAACACTTTTTTGAATATGATAGATACAAAACTAAATTTACAAGATTACAATTATGCCTTTACAACCAAAACTGAAATGGAATACATCAACTTCTACTGACTGTCTATGAAGCCTCTACTAGTATTGACTGTAGGTAACCGGGTCATGACTCCCGACTAACCCAACTGAATACGACTGAATAAAGAAAATACAACACTTCTTGAACTGTAAAACTAATTAAGCCCTTGAATCAAAAGGACTTATCACCTACTGACTTGATGCCGCAAACTGACTGGATCTAAAAATGTACACTATACCTTGTAGCTATATTTCGAGATAATATAGCCCACATACGAATATGTGGGTCAGTACCATGGAAACATACCGAGCATACACGGGTGCAATACATATATAAAATAATATCTTAATATCATCACAGTTTATAAAATTATGCATGCTAATATAAATGACTCACTTAGCTCAAATTAAAATCATCATAGTCATAATAGAGTAAAATATATCAGGTGAAACATATGAGCCATCATAATAAATCTCAATTCACTTCCATCTCGTCCAAATCATCAAAGCAATCAAATCTCATAATAATTCTCTTCGGAATATATGTTCATTAAATCTTTCAAAAATAATGACTTTCTCAAACTTAGTCTTTCAAACAAATATGTTTCCATCTCAGATAGAAGAATAAGACTTTTTATATTAGATAAGAGAATAAAAATACACAAATTGGGTATCTCTTACAACCGACATAAACCATGTGAGCTACATGGAGTCCAACATCTAACCCATATTAGGGAGAGCTGTCCTATCCTTGCCATCGGAGTAGGACCTTAAATAATCAATCCAAACACTAGTGATCACTATATAAATCAGCCTCAGGCTTACATCCTATGGGGGCACGTAGTTCTAGGGAAGTACCAATCCTGCTATACCTCCCGCTCGGTGCTAAAGACAACTCTCGAACTTAGCTCAGATCTTTTCAAAAGAAAATCCACTAATAAATATTTCAAAAATTCACAATGGGAGCCATCATGCTACACCTTTCATAATAAATCAATCAAAGTGGATTTCTTTTCTCATCTTAGTTTCAAAAACAACCCTTTTTACGACCAAAAGGTCAAAGCTTTTTTATCATCTCAAATTATTTAAATTCATGTTGTCTATAACACATGATTTTCTCAAAATAATAATCTCAAATGGGGTTCCTAAAACCCATACATCAATATCACCATAAAACCTTCCAAAGTTTCATACTTTTTTACATAAGCACAAAAATAATCATATGCTTATGATTATAAAGCTTCTATCATAAGAAGGATACAAATAAGGTACTAAATTAATATACTGATTAAACAATATTTGAATACAACATAGAGACTATTATAGTACATAAGATGGAGAAAAGTAATACTCAAGACATAGGATCTAACTTTATAACTCCAAACCATAGATGCTTCACACAACGCACCCAATAATAGCAATAGTCTAGACTATAATCTGCAAGCCACAAAAGTGTAGTATGAGTACCAAACATTTGGTACTTAGTTGGCAATTGCCGATTGGGAACGAAAGATAATGCAGATATATACAACATACTAAGTTCTGAGGACTGATTGAGAGTACTGAAGTAACTGAGATTAACTGTACATACTGAAGTTATAGACAGAGTATTGAGATCACTGAGATTGCTGAACTACTGAGACTACTGAGATTTCTAAGTTTTCTTGAGTCGCGTGACTGACTTAATTCTATAGATCATGGCTTAACTAAGAGTATCGTGATAACATGACATGGCTCTAGACACATGTAATACCCTGCATACTTCTAAGCTAGGAATTGAATAAGTATTCCTACGTATGAAGTCTTCTATTAACGACGATCGCCTTGCACTAAATTGACGTGTAAATTGAGCGTTATAAAAAAATGGCACTGTTGTCGGGGAGAAATTTGGTGCATTGAGTTTGTTTGGAATTTTAGCCAACTTGCTTAATTTAAAAATTATAAATATTTTTTTAGTTTTTTTAATTTTCTTTTATTTTTATTTTTCTCACACCTTTATCTTGATGTCTGCCTGTATAGATGGTTATTTGATTGATGATGATTCTTGTTATTATTCTGGGGGGGCATATTTTGAGGCTTACTATCCATATTTACCATGAAGTTCATGGATTGGACCTTCACAATATAATGTGGATACTCTCTTACGTACTATAACTTGGCATTTGGCTTATGGTCAAAGTGATCACAGTGATGATATGTGTGTTGTCACGATTCAAGCAAACAAATTAATGAAAAAAATATAGAGAATGAAGAACAGCTATGGCAGAGCTAAAAGAGTTACCACTCCAACCATGTTTACCGTGGCTAAACAAAGAAGAATATAAGGAAGGCATTAGCCAATTTGAGGAAAAAACTCAAGAATCGTAATCTCTCGATTGTCATCTTAATCTTTAGACTGACATTGAGAAGGTGTATAAAAGTGAGTGTGTAGTAGATAGTGTAAATTTTGAAGTAGAATTAGTTGTACCTCAGTCAAAGCATTTTTTCACATTATGTTTAGATGATATCTTGTATATGGAATCATCTAAAATAGTGGAAGAGTTTGAAGATGAGGAACAAAAATCCTATATTCTTTATTTTACACTTGATAAGCAACATAAAAACACACCTCACTTTAAGGTCAAGTGGTTTACCACACTCTAACCATTACTTGACTTTTTAATTTTTGTACCACCCTACTATGAGCGAGGCAAGAAGATAGACTCTAAGTTAGGGATGAAATTCGTATCCTCAAGGTGGAGGAAAAAGCTGAGTTGGGTCATGCCGCAACACTAAATTAGGTACTTCTTTGGAGAAAACCCAAGGTATTTTATTGTTCGTATTCGTATTATGTAATTGACATCAGATCTTTGCACCCATGGTGCCACAGGTATGTTTCTAACTCTCTGATTTTGGTTAATGCATTGGGGACATTACATGATTTTAAGTTGCGAGCTTGGTGTTTTTGTTGTTGTTCCTCTTTTCCCCAGAGTCTTATTCCTAGTAGAGCCGGCATATTTAGGCGTATTGTGATTTGTTGTAAAATGTTATAGTTGACTAAGAGAAATACATGTACCTTAGGTAGTTAACTTATTTTTATTGATTTTTGAATAGCTCACCAATGGTCTATTTTATGACTGTGTGATATGCATTTATGTGTGACCACTATGCACTTGTTATGGCATTAGTACTAGTGACACGATAACCATTGCTAAAAAATTGGATGAATCGAGTGGGTAGTAGCTTGTGATGCACCTTTGTGTTGTGTGTATGAGATACTAATGAGTTCCCATTGTATGTTAAATCCAGAACTTACCCAGTTAGTCTTACCTAGGTTGAAGGATAAGGGTTAGGAAAGGATCATAGGCTGTTTTGATATTAGCCCACTTTTAGCTTAAGTGACCTTCCCTATATGCATAATATTCCTTGATCTCTATTTTGATCCTGAATAGCCTATTTCTTATTATGAAACCTATAACCATTCCATTTGTATCATAATGAATCTATTTTGGCCCTAGTCCTCCTTGGACACTGTGCACCTTGACTTAGGCAAATGGCCTAAGTTAAGGGTGGCTCTCATAGGGGTGTGTGATGTAAAGTGAGTATGAAGAAGGGTAATAAAATATATATATATATATATATGCAAGGTCGGGTATGGTAGAAAAAGAATGAGAAAAGAAAAATTGTGAAAAAGAGAAAATGAATGAATAAAAACTGCACCCAGTTTGAATGTTCTTTAATGAAGAAAAGGAGAACTAAGGTAAAGGTTGATAAGTGAGACCCCAAAAATACTGTAGTATCAAGGAGGGTTAGTCACTTTAAATATCCTTGTGTATCATACCATCTCCAAGACTACATTATAAGTAGAAAAAAAGTCCTATAGTGATCCTAACTTAACTATCTGAAAGCCTCAGCGATGATAATAATGGCTTGCTTATGGTATTTGGCATACATTGATTGGAACTTCATTCTGAAAGTGAGTGTCTCTTGACCGTCCACTAATTGACATACTTGCTTACATATATGAGTGAAGAGGGACTTCTTTGTGGTAAGGGCACATTGGTTGCGTTGCTAGCTGGTTACATATTTAGGTAGAGTAACTTGTAAATATGCATCGTTATTATTGCTGATTTGTTGTGATATCTTGATTCACTTACGTCATATTATTGATCTTTACTAACATCCATAGTTGGGTTTAAAGTGATTGAAAATAGAGTGGGTAATGTGTTTTGAACTAAAATTGATGATAAACTATCATAGGTATCTTATGTGTCTCTTGGTTAAGCATTGTAGTGTGGTGTCATGTAGTTGCTTGAGGAAAAACAATTGTTTTAAGTTGAGGGTGTTGATGTGTGAGCAGATGCTAACACATTTGAGGATTTTAACTTAGAATAATTGTAAAGTCTTAAGCAAAATTTGTCGTTTTTCATTGTTTTCTCTTTGATATTACAGTAGAAGACAAAATGCAAGAGAACCAGTAATAATGGAAGAAAAGAGTTGAATTTTGAGAAAAATAAGAAAGGGAGTATAGTTGACGACTTGTCTGATAAGTCGTCATCTCCCTGAAAAGTTATTAGACTCAGCGTGAGCCTTAGACAGAGAATGAGATTCAGCTGGAAGAAGCGACAACAACCTGTGATAGGCCGTCAGAGTTGTGATAAGCCGTCGGCTCGCCATCAGGCTTGGGTAGTGCTTGAGAAACTAAAGTGATGATGTGATGACATCTGTCATAAGTCATCAGGTGTCTGATAATCCGTCAAGAATGTCGCCACACATAAGCAGAAGGTAAAAATTTGAAGTATGCTTGACGGCATGTTCTGATAAGCTATCAGAACTCTGATAAGCCGTCAGACATGTTGTCACCTAAAAGAAAAATTCTGAATGTTTAATTTTTGATTTTTCGTAAGTTACTGATATAAATAGTAGCTTCTAGGGTTTCATTAGAAGGGTTGAACATTATCGGCCGCGGGCCGAAAACTTATTCCAAGGGAGTTCATCTCCCTTTGGGTGCTCTAAACTTAGAATTCAATTTTCAACTGTTTGATTTGGTTGTGGGAATTTTCTCTTGAACTTGGAAGAGAATCAACTTCATATTTTATCTTTTGTAAGTTTAATTACTTTGAATGATGAATATAATTGTTGCTATCTCTTTCTTTCTCATATGGAACTAAAACCCACAACTAGGGTTGTGGGACCTATGATAATTCCTCTATGGATTTAATATTTTTTTAGGTTTCGAATGATTATGGGAACATCTTGATAATTTTCTTGTATTAATTATTTTCTGTTGGTTGCAAACAATAGGACTTGCTTCCTATTGATTTGCTTGAGATAAAAAATCTACCCTAGTAAGAAGTGAATTATCAACGCGGATTTGGGAAGGTTAAGTTCTCATCTAATGATTAATGTTGTAATAAGATTGATTAACTCGAGATAAAATTAGTATGAATAGAATGCTTTCCTAAGTTTGAGAGAATTAGGGAGTTCAATATCTAAGTAGGTTGAGAAATACTTAGATGGACTATTGAAACTGATAATTTAGTGTTACCCATAAGTAACGAGAATTCAATACTACAACTGTTATTCAATGGAGGATTACTAATCATAGTGATAACAACTCTAGTTTATCTATATCATTGATTTGAAATATTGAAGTTTCAGATTTTAGTTCTAAGGCAAATTGAAGTTTTAATAACTTTTGTTCAATTATTGAAAAACTCCATTTTGTCTTTTCGTGCCAGTTGTTTGAATTTACCTTGTAGCTTTAGTTTTAGACTAGTTTAATCACCACTCATATTGTTCCTTATGGATTCGACCCCAACTCTAAAGTTGGGTAATTATATTAACGATGACCGTCTTTCACTAAATTGATGTGTAAGTTGAGAGTTATGAAGGATGTCGATCAAGAAGTATGACTTGAAATTCCATTGGTTATCTAGCTATGCTCTTGAGATAGTTTCTAGCATGAGAGCTATAATGCATAAGTTTGCTTCGAGATTGTCCCATGAGTTGGTACTTTGGAGAAAGGCAGCTTTGTTGATCAAGGACATGGACATCTCTCTATTGGTCATGTATATTCAATAAGTGGAGAAACAAAAAAAGAAACAGGTTTTTCTAGTGAAAGGAAAGCAAAGAAATTTAGGACTTCAGAGAAAAGTGGTAGAGATAGTGGCACATGGCTAAGGAAAACGTGGGAGAGCTTGGGTTATTACTTCTCATCTAGTGCTACTTACCCAAAGCCATTAATTGGTCATCAGTCTTAATCTAATAGTGGGTTCCGAGGACAGCGAGACTAATTCCATGCTATTGGGGCTCAGTCAGCCCTACCCCTTCTTTTCTTCAGATTTAGTGGTTAGCATGATCATGTTTAGTGTGACAAGGAGAGGAACAAATATTTTAGATGTGGTCAGATTGTGAACTTGTATAGAGATTGCCCTTATCTAGTGGCCTCTTGGGCCAACAAGTCGCTATTGTTGCTTCATATACTCTTTCACAAAAGGGTGCTGGTTTTTCCTTCTTCTTTTATTTTTGGTACCGGCTCTAGCCAGAATCGTGTATGTGCACTTAGTACTAGCCAGGACTCTTATTCATCTCCCGATATTGTCATGAGTATGTTGAAACTTTTCTTCAGTGATGTGTATTATTTTCCTGATCCAAGGTCTACTTTATATTATGTGATCCCATTTGTGGCTGTACATCTGGGTTTTGGTCTTGTGATTTTGTTAGTTCCTTCTTTTTCTACCCCGATAATAGACTTGGTGGTTGCTAAAAGAGACCACAAGTTGTGTGTGGTATCTGTTAGTTGTAGAGGGAATGTAGACTTTATAGTGTTCTACGTGATTGATTTTGATATTTTTCTAGGGATGGATTGGTTTAATTCATGCTATGCTTTCTTAGATTGTCGGACCCGTAGGGTCTTTCTTAAATTCCTTATTAAGCCAGTCATTGTATGGTAAGGGGGTTCTTTAGTACATATGGAGAGATTTATCTTATACCTTACAGCTCGTAAGTTAATATTAAAAGGGTGTTTGTATCATTAGTTAATGGTTTTTACTTGGAAGGTCCTTCTCAAGAATCCATCCAATAGTTAATGAGTTTCCCAGGATCTTTCCCGTTGACCCTCCTAGCATTTCAAAAATTAGGGAGATTTATTTTGTGATTGATTTTGTAACGGACACCCATCTAATTTCTATCCCTCCACATAAAATTGCTCCAGCGGAGTTTGAGGAGCTCAAGGAGAGATTGAAGGATATTATAGATAAAGGTTTTGTCAATCCGAGTTTGCCTCCTTGGGGTGATCCCGTATTGTTTGTGCACAGGAAAGATGGTTACTGGTGAGCAATTAATTTACCACTTGTTTTCACTCAACATCTGTACACATTACCATGATTTAAAGGTATAAATCATACATATGTATGATTGAATGCACTAATATCCATATTTTACAGGTATAAAGGTTTTGAGATGGAAAGATGTGGACTTGAGCTAAAAAGTATAAAAAGACCAGAGAGAAAAAGTAGCTGGAAGGCTTGGAGTAGAAACAATCAATAGTTATTGTAATCACAGTCTAAGGGTCGCGATCATGGCCAGTAAAGAAGTTCATCTACTGTGATCGTATTGATCTACCTATAGTCGTGGTTACAGTAATGTCGATGAAACTAGTGCGACTGCAGCCATAGGGGATTTAGCCTAGGGGCAGTTTAGTAATTTTCAGCAGCTGACCCCAAATCATTTAATAGCTTAAAATTCTTTCCCAGCTTTTGCATTCTTGAGACTAGCAACACTCTGAATTTTAAATTGCAAACCCTAAATTTGGCAAGAATTGTAAATTAATTTGGAGATTTGGAATATGGTAGTTCTGAAGAAAGGAAGCCTTTAAAAGCCCATTTCGTATAATGTTTCTTTCTTTACTTCGTGATTAGATAATTCTTTTAGTTTTGGATTATGTTGAACAAATGTTCAAATTAGATATGGGTTGTGCTGTATTTGTGTACTTGCTAGTTAGATGATAATTGGTTCTACTATTGCTTGATTAAATCGGTTGGGATTTATGGGTGAAAGCCCCAAAATTCCACATGGGTCTATGGGTGAAAACCCCATGCTCTTGAAAGCGCAAACCATTCTTCAAAGAGGAGTATGGGTGATATTTAGGAGCCCTTATCATCCGTGAAAGAGGGATGTGGAAAGCAAGGCAAAATTATACCATTATTAGGTTTAGTTTACTTATTTTCACTATCTTAGACATAAGGGTGATTTTGTAGTTTACTTTACCCTGGTTATCATCCTAGAAATAGGGATGCCTGAATTAAGGTCGTGGATGAATAAGATTGTCACACTTGTACAGTACCTGAGAGGGTCAACAAGTGAAACCTTTGAGGTTTTAATGAGAAATTAGCCTATAGGGGCCTAGACCTAGCTTATGTCTTTAGTTACCTACTATAATGTGTATCAAATCTCACACACCCATAACAAATTTTCCCTTAGGTAGACATAATCCCATGATTTTTTCAAGTTGCATGTGACATATAACTTGTAAGACCAACCCGCCTCCCCATTTAAATCATGCTTTTTACTCTATCGAAACTTCAGTTTATTTCTTAGTAGAAGTTAATACCTATAAGACTATAATTCTACTTCTCACTCCTTTTATATTTGACAACAATAAGAGTTGAGATATTGACAATGACTGTCCTACACTACTTCATGTGGTACGGGTTAGAGTTATCAAAATGGAATTGTTGCTAGGGAGTGAAATTTAGTTTTCACTTGTGGTGTGTGGTTCTTACTTAGGGTATACCCACAATGATGTGTATTTATATTAGTTGTTGTTTTTGATTCATAATAGGTGATCTACGTAGCATACATGGAACCATGAGTTACAAAGATAGTCAATTCAGGTCTCTTGACGCCCCTCTTGATGGTGAAGGGAAAATGAATTACATTGATAGTTCAAGAGCCATCTAGACCCCACCTACTCATAGGAACGACGTCTTTCATGTCACATATTGCAAATAAATGGAATTTTTGGGGGGCAAGCATATGAGGACCCAATCCTTTATATGAAGGGTTTTATAGAAGTGTGTGCGCCCTTTTATATTGTACACATAACAAAAGAGTAAATCTGGCTTTGTCTCTTCCCATTTTATCTAATGGGAGAGGCCGTATTATCACTTCTATCTCTTCTAGATGGGTCTATCACTTCATAGGTTGAACTAACCATGACCTTTCTTTATTAGTATTTCCCACTATCCAAAATGATCTATTTGAGGGATAAGAGCATCAACTTTAGGCGATTGAATAGAGAGCCATTGTCTGATTTTTTGGAAAAATTTAATGGAAAACTAATGCAATGTCCAAACCACAAGGTCCAGGAAAAGATACTTCTCCAAATGTTCTACCGTGCTTTTGATCCACTCAACAAAACTGTGGTTGACAATGCAGTGTGGGGATATCTTGTGAAGTTGCATTATCATGCGACAATGAATTTTATTGAGAAGGTTAGCAAGAAAAACCGCAAATGGTATACCCGAGAAGTTGAGGTTAATGATATTTATCCTATTACATACTTAGTTTACAAAGAACAAAGGAAACAAGATAAAGAAAGAGAGGAGAATATGTCTATGATGATGATGCAACTAGAGCTTTTGACAAAACATATGATGGGTGCACCTACGAAAGCGGTGAATATCGATTGAATCAAAAGGCTATAAATATGATAAAGAGGTTAAAAATCATTATGAGTAAATTCGGTACTTGGTGAACTATTTGGGGGTTCACGCCCCACCAATCATAGGCAAGGTGGGAACCAAGGTTTACAGGACCTTGAATGTGACAATGATTGGAGGGATAAAGATTGTGACTATTAGTGCTATGTGCCTCCTCATGATCAGGAAAAGAACAAAGAGCCGAGATCCATTGACTTCGATAAGTATAAATCCCATGATATTTTGGCAAAGATTTTGATGAGAGTTGAAGGAAAGGACAAAATGGTCTATGAAATGAAAAGTGATTTTTCACAAATTAATCAAGTTGTGGTGTCCCATTTCACCTCCATTAAGAAATTGAACACTCAAATTTGGCAAATTTCCACCAATTGGATTGCTAGGCAAAAGGGTGATCTTCCTAGTGACACTATTATGAACCCAAAAAATGAAGCTCAAGTTTTAGCAATAGTAATTAGGAATGGGAAGACCCTTTTTCATCACATGAAAGAATAATTGTGTGACAATATGTCTTTAGTTAAGTTGAAAAAAGCACCACCCAAATCCCAAGAAGATAATGCTGAAAAAGAAATGGTAGAAGTTGGTGAAGAGGTGGTGGAAATTGAGAAACCACAAAGTAATATGATTTTTACAATACAAGTCCCTCCCACATATCTTCAACGGATTCAAAAAATAGAAGAGGGTGACAAAATTATTAAATTCATGGCCAAGCTTAGCAACATTTCTATCAATATCCCATTGCTTAAAGCAATCCAAGAAATCTTGAGATACGCTAAGCAAATAAAGAAGTTGATGTTAAGGAAGAATCTCATCGAAGGTGATACAATTGAAGTTACCCATATTTGTAGTGCAATCATAAGTAGCAAAATAGAGGAAATGAAGGAAGAACCTAAAGCTTTTACCATCCCTTGTACTATTAGAACACATATGTTTGCAAAAAATCTATGCGATCTCGGTGCAAGTATAAACCTCATGCCTTTTTCCATCTACAAAGAGCATTGATTGACACTCCATCTCAAACAACTATGAGATTGTTAATGGCTGAATGGTCTATCAAGAGTGTCATGATTTTGTTTGATGTTCTAGTCAAAGTGGACAAATTTATACTTTCGATGGAGTTTGTGGTTTTTGATTGTGAAATGGACCAATAAGTTTCCATCATTCTTGGTCGACCTTTCTTAGCAATTTAAAGGGCCACTTTTGACTTAGAGTTAGGTTAAACGAGGAGTTCACCATGACGAGGTATATTTTTGAGTTTGCAAAATAAAAAGGTAACTCATGGAACTTCAATTGTTATCAGTGATTGACATTTAAACTGAAGAAATAAAAAAGGGGTCCCTTGAGGACCCAACTTGAGAAAGGATGAAAACTTCTTTCTATGATGTAAACTTAGGCGCTATGTGGGGGGCAACCAATAAACGCCATAAGAGTGGCTCGTATCCTTTGCTTTCACTTTTGTAGAGTAGATTTTAGTTTTTCAAATGAATAACCCATGCATTTTCTGTGCTATAGAGTGTGTTGGATGAATTTTAGAAGGGCAAAGTGTGAAAAATTTGCATGTTTAACTGAACAAGGGAAAATTTGTCAAATTGTGAAATAAGCTGACCAGGGGAAAATAGGGGAGCAAAAATGCCATAAGTTATCGTGATCACGGGGAATTTGATGCGATCCCAGATCCCTGATTATTTGTGATTATGGAAACTTATTCGCAATTGTTATTGCGTTAGTTTTATAGACCCCCATTCCCACTTCCTCTTAACACTTCCTTCTCAACCTTTCTCTATAATTGGACCCATCTCTGGCCGAATTGTGAGCACTAAAATAGCATATTTTTATTCCTCTTGCATCACTTATTTGGTAGGTTCATAGAACTTATGCCTTTATTGTGGAAAACAAGCCTTAGAATGCATGTTACAGGGAAAATTTGAAATTATGTGTAATGCCCCACAAAATCCTTTTCCAGTCTGAGCCTTAGATCATATTTGGTAAGGCAAAAATCTGAGTCTAAATGTTTCAAAAATATCCTCCCAAGTATAAAATACTCTAAATCGTGTGGGAATCTATTTGAGCACGAATTAATATTATAGAGGTCCCCTCACTCATGAACGAGTTAAAAACTTTTCTATCGTTCAAGTTTTAGTGACCGTCAAAATTTGGGTCAAATTAAATCGACCAGAACTTGTATTTGAAGATCTGGATGGAATTCTATTTATCAAATGAAATATCTTTGAATTAGATTTTCAACGATACCAATTTCACCTAAATTCGATATCGGAGCAAAGAGTTATGCCCATTTCACTCCAGCATGTCAAGATGGAAAATGGTGACGACATTTCTGACGTACTATCACATTTCTGATGACTTTTTTGATGACGTCGTCACATACTGATGACATTTCTGAAGATGTCTTCATCCTTGGGAAGAAAATCAAGAATTTGGACCCCTTTTGTGACGACCATTCGTGATGGGCTATCACGAACCTGACGGCCTGTCATGGATGGCGTCAAGTATATTTTTCCAAAAATTCAAGGCATTTTTTCAGGGATATTTTGGCCATTTTCCACCTCTTTTGAGCCTCTATAAATATGAGGAATCCTTATTCCAACCCTAATTCCATCATTTTTTTTTCAATTCTCTCAAGAATATCTAGGGTTTCATTCAAGAACCCTAATCTTCCAAAATTCATCCATAAATTCTTTAAGGTTTCTTGAAGAATCAAGTTCCTCATAGTGTAGGCTTCAAGAATGTATTTATTTCAAGTGTGGATAAAGTTTCAAGCACTAAAGTTCATCCATTTTCAAAGGTTAAGGTATGTAGATGTTGATTCTTGGATCCCTTTCATCCAAGAAGCTCAAGAACCCTTTTTAAAACTAAAAGATTCTTATGTTTAAGAGTTTTAAATGATTTTTGTGAGTTGACATGGATGTTTAATGTGTTGTTGAGTTTTGATTTATGTTTGCCTACAAAATTTATGAGCTTTGACTCTAGTATGTGGAATTCATGTGATATTTATGATAAACCCTCTTGAAGTTGTTTCCCATGTGATGTGTTCATGACTTTTGGGTGTAAAAATGGTTTAATAAGTGAAGAACGTTCCCCATAGATTTGATAAAGATCTTAGGTGAAGCATAAAGGCCACTATAGTATGTTGAATAGGAAACCCCAAATTGTGAACTAGTCCATGCCAGCCTAGTATTTGATAAAATGCCTTAGTGAGTGAAATGTGCCAAGATAGCATGAAATCCCCAAGTAGATGTAAAATCGGTCGTGTCTAGTTGTTATTGAAAGACCCTAGTCAACAAGTAGAGATATGACGGTTGTAAATTCCCTGATTTTTTGCTCTTTGATATATGCTAAGCTTTTAATGCATGTCAAGTGGTTAGCAAATAAATAGTGATGTGTTAGTATGAAGTTTCCCCCAAATCAAGTGATATCCAAATACATGACAAGACCGATATAGTTATAAAGTACTTGATGTAAGATCTCGTTGAATGGAGTATAATCTAATAGCATGTCTTCCTTAGTCTAGTATAGAACGGTGAACAGATGTTGATGATCCTAAAAGGTTTGGAGTAACCCTTTTGTGGTTGTGATGATGAATAGAGGTCTATGTTTCCTAAATGCTTAATGCCATGCCCTAAGTGTCTTGAAAGGGAATGTATGTTATGATGCCCAACTACTTGAAGTGATGCTTGAATGGTTGTGATGATACATGAATGATTGTAATGATGAATTAATGTTTGTAATGATGAATGAATAATTATAGTAATGAATGGATAACCTTGATGATGCATGAATAATTTGTGATGGAGAATAATTATGTCTTACTTTTATGTTATAGAGTCCTTGGGGTATTTATACCTAAAAATAAAGCTGTTGTCTAGAGCCTGTGTTAGTTTTTCGATAATTCTAATCAAGCCATTATTCTTAGAACTTAGTGAAATATAGAACTTTGTATCCTCAGACAAGTGTTAAGCTTAATAAAGCTCAGTAATCTCAGTAATCTCATTAATGTCTATATCACTAGTAATCTAGACTCAGACCTGTAATCAACTTATTTCTAAAAGTATTTAAGTGATTCAATCCTAATCTTATAAGCGATTCGAGTAATATATCCAAGCTCTGTATTGTATGTTAGATACCATGATTCAATATCTTTTCTATCAGATATGGAACCAAGTAATGTCAGCGTATCTCAGTCAGACCTTTTGAGTAATATGATCACTGCCAGATTAAGTTCAGCCAGTGTTCAGTTGAGAATTCAGTTCTGAGTCTTTCAGTTGGGAGTAGAAATAGGCACCTAGCGAGCTCAAGGATGGGAACTCACCTACTAGCAGAGGGTATGATTCTTAGAAGCAATCCTTGTGCTCCAGAACTACGTAGCTAGCGTAGGTTGAGACATCATACTTGTTAGTTGAGGGTGGATAAGAGTGGCTTGACCTACTAGATGAGGGCTCTACCATTCTTGTTTGAGGACCTGCTAGAGTTGTCTTTACCAGTGGCGCGGTAATAACACCCTTTCAACTGAGGCACAGGTTGGACCCCACATATGGTAGGTCGGGGCATGTCGGTTAAGTGACTACTTCCCACGGTTTTAGTTTCAGCTTCAGTCTTAATTTCAAAATCTGTCTTCAGAAATCAGGACTGTCAGATACAGTCATCTATCATATTAAGGAACTCAGATAGTTCCATTGATTTATGGGCCATCCCATCAGATATAATTGGTCTCACATACAGATATTTGATATTGTATTTAGAGATATGCTGTCAGATAGGCATTTATCATAGTATCAGAATTCTATTGAGTATTCTTGTTTTGAGATTCAGATATAATCATATTTTTTTATCATTGATAAACTTCCAAAATCATCTGTTAAAAAGGCTGATCTCTAATTCTATGTGTCGAAAGTAGTAAGTCCAAGAATTCAGTCATTGATGTAAGAACATCAAGATCTTCAGTTATCAGTATTAGATGGTCAGTGATTCAGTATCTCAGTGTCAGTAGTGAGTTCAGTCTGCAGTAAAGTGGTATCTGAGTTTCAGTATCTAGAGTTTCGATAATTGTTTTCATGTTTTGTACATTCATGTATATGCTCTCATACGGTATTTTCATGATTATTCAGTTTAGATATTGTATATGTAGCCTACCCTCCATACATACTCAATATATTTTTGTACTGGCACATTTGCGCTATGGTGTTTTATTTGACATCATTGGTTCAGAAGCATAGGATCTAGTTTATCCTCAACAGTTTGGTCCCAGTCAGCAGCAGTAACAGTGAATCCTCTTCTTTCGAGGATGAGTCTCAATTTACTAATATTGTTTCAGACTTTGTTTATTTTCTGTTGATGGAGTTAGTTGGGGACATGTCCCATCGACTCCATAGTTCAGACAATTAGAGGCTTTTTAGATGGATGTATTAGTATTTAGTTTCTAGTTTTGAGTATATATAGATGTGTTAAACCTTATGGCAAGTTTTAGCTTTTTTTTAGATATTATGTAGCGTACAGGTATGGATATCAGAAAAGGGTTAGCTTGTGGTCCTTCGGGTCCATAAGAACCGTGTGACATCTCAGGATAGGATCTCGACATATTACAAACTTGGTATAAGAGCCTAAGGTTCAAGAGTATCCTAGGGAGTCTGAAAAGCCGCATGTAGTAGAGTCTTGTACATGGGTGTGTAGCGTGCCACATTTATATACAACAGGCTATAAGATGTTCTTAGGAGCAGTTCCTCTTCTTTCAATGATCATTTCATGCGAATGAGCATGAGCTCAAGTTTATCCTCTGTCTAATGCACTTTATTCTTTCATTTACCGAGTATGCCTCCTCGCAGTGACTCTGTATATAGGGTTGATGATTAGCCCCCTCAGCCAGTAGATCCTGAAAATGAGAGTGTGTCACATGTAGAGTTTCAGGCAACTTTCCAGGCGCTAGCCCAGGCAGTGACTAATATTCATGGCTACTGTCAAGCTGGAGTCTCACCTCAGCAAGATGGGAATTCTGCCACATCCAGGATTAGAAGCTTCAGGAAAATGAACCTACCCCAATTCTTTGTATCATTAGTAGGTGAGGATCCATAGTTGTTTATTGAGGAGGTAAAGAAGATCACCCAGATTATGCATGTGTCAGAGAAGGAGAGTTTTGAGTTATCATCTTATAGGTTGAAAGATGTTGCTCATGATTAGGTAGTGATATGGGAGAGAAGTAGAGGGGAGAATGCAACTCTCGTAACTTGGCTAGAGTTTCAGAGTGACTTTCTAGATAGGTTTTTCCCGCTAGAAATGAGACAAGCTAAGGTAGAAGAGTTTATAAACCTAAGGCAAGGCTACATAATAGTGAAAGAGTATTGTCTTAAGTTTAACCAATTAGATAAATATGCTCTCGATTTGATAGCTGACCCTAGAGCGGGTATGAGTAAGTTTTTGACTGGGTATCAAGTGATGTTTTCAAAGAGAGTAGAGCTACCATGCTTATTAGATATATGGATCTTTATAGGCTAATGATTCATGCATAACAGATTGAGGCAGATAAGATTAAAAAGAGAGAAAGAGTAAGCAAGAAAGCCAAGACAAGTAGTCGTGGTTTCTCATAGTCCGGGTCTCAAGTTTGTAGTAGTTCTTAGTATGTTTGGAGATTTTTAGTTCCAGCTCCATCTTCATCTACAATACTCGCACCTATATTTTGGGGTGTCAAATTTGTGGGAGAGCCAAGCTCCAAAGCCCAGAGTAGTACTAGTGGTGTTCATACCTACCTGTTGTGTTAAGAATATGGTTAGAATCAAAAGGGTGTATGTAGAGCCGGTAGTGATGTGTGCTTTGGATGTGGTGAGACTGGTCACAATGTTTGAGATGTCCTAATCCAGGTCCCCAAAGTTAGCATAGTCTTTCTTCAGCTCATAATAGATTTATACACTTCAAGCTCGCCTTGATCGGGAAAGATCCCCTATAATTGACCCGGGTATGTTATGAGCCCTTCATCTTTATGTTATGAATTGATAGATCCTTTTATCTCATTTTGAGCTTATATGTTATCATGATTCATGCATAAGTTTCAGATCTTGATCGATCAATTATGACCTAGTCTGTAGGTGCCCCGCGTACCGCTCCAGTATTTTAGCGAAGTGTGTTTAGAGGGACATAGAGTCCTAAGGGTGAGATACCCCATGGTATTATGATGTTTCATGCCATTAGATTCATATCGATGAATGTTCAGATTTTCCTTATAAAATTAGCATCAATCATTATTGCATTGTCAAGTCGTGCTTTTAAAAGTCATCTTAGCCGAGCATTCATCATTAGATATGCGTATTTAGTAGAAAGAGTTCAACTTGCCAGCGTGTGTTGAATCGTGTATTCATGAGATCATCCCAGTTATGATTCCATGCATCAGATATGCATATGGATTATAAGAATTCAGCTATGAGTAACATCAGTCGAGTATTCCATGCATCATATATGCATGCCCAGTGTGAGAACTCTATATGTCAGTCATTCCAGTTGCGTTGTCCTGATCTTAGATGTTTTCATTTCTTGAGTAAGTTTTATTGATCTGTATTCTCAGTGTATCAAACGACATTTGAGGGCGAATGTTCTAATGGGGGAAATAATGTAATGCCCCGCAAAATCCTCTTCCAGTCTAAGCCTTAGAGCATATTTGGTAAAGCAAAAATCCAACTCAAAATATTTCAGAAATATCCTCCCAAGTATGAAATACTTTGAATCATGTGGGAATCTATTTGAGCATGGATTAAGATCATAGAGGTCCCCTAACTCATGAACGAGTTAAAAATTTTTCTATCGTTTACGTTTTAGTGACCGTCAAAATTTGGGTCAACTTAAATTGACCATAACTCGTTGTATTTGAAGAACTAGGTGGCTTTATATATATCAAATGAAACACCTTTGAATTAGCTTTCCAATGATATCAATTTCTCCTAAATCTGATATCGGAGCAACGATTTATGTCCATTTTACTCTTGCATTTCTAGCTGGAAAACGGTGATGATGTTTTTGATCGGCTATCACATTTCTTACGACCTTTTTGACGATGTCATCACACTGATGACATTTATGACAATTTCGTCAGCCCTGGCATGAAAATCAAGAATTTGGACCCCTTTTGTGACGACCATTCGTGACGGCCTATCACAGACCTGACCGCCTATCATGGATGGCGTCAAGGTTATTTTTCAAGCAATTCAATGGCATTTTTGAAAGGGTATTTTGGTCATTTTCCACCTTTTTTGAGCCTCTATAATTATGAGGAACCCTTATTCAAACCCTATTTCCATTATTTTCTTTTCCAATTCTCTCAAGAATATCTAGGGTTTCAATTAAGTCCCTAATCTTCCAAAATTCATCCATAAATTCTTCAAGGTTTCTTTAAGAATCAAGTTCCTCATAGTGTGGGATTCAAGAACTTATTTATTTCAATTGTGGATAAAGTTTCAAGCACTAAAGTTCATCCAATTTCAAAAGTTAAGGTATGTAGATGTTGATTCTTGGGTCCCTTTCATCAAAGAAGCTCAAGAACCCTTTTTAAAACTAAATTTTTTTTATGTTTATGAGTTGTAAATGATTTATATGAGTTGACATGGATGCTTAATGTGTTGTTGAGTTTTGATTTGTCTTTGCCTACAAAATATATGAGCTTTGACCCTAGTATATGGAATTCATGTGATGTTTGTGATAGACACTCTTGAAGTTGTTTTTCCATGTGATGTGTTCATGACTTTTGGGTGTAAAAATGGTAGAATAAGTGAAGAAAATTCCCCATAGGTTCGATGAAGAGCTCAGGTGAAGAATAAGGGCCGCTATAGTTTGTTGAATAGGAAACCCCAAATTGTGAGCTAGTCTACGCATTCCTAGAAATAGCATGAAATCCCCAAGTAGGTGTAAAATCGGTCGTGTCTAGTGCATGTTGAAAGTCCCTAGTGAGCAAGTCGAGATATGATGGTTTTAAATTCCCTGATATTATGCTCTTTCATATATGCTAAGCTTTTAATACATTTCAAGTGGTTAGCAAGTAAATAGTGACGTGTTAGTATGAAGTTTTCCCCAAATCAAGTGATATCCAAATACATGACAAGACTAATATTGTTATGAAGTACTTGATGTAAGATCTCGCTGAATGGGGTATAATCTAATAGCATTTCTCCCCTAGGCTAGTATATGATGCTTAACCGATGTTGATGATCCTTAAAGGTTTGGAGTGACCCTTTTATAGTTGTGATGATGTATAGAGGTCTATGTTTCCTAAATTCTTATTGCGATGTCCTAAGGATCTTAAGAGGGAAAGTATGTCATGATGCCCAACTACTTGAAGTGATTCTTTAACAATTGTGATGATACATAAATGATTGTAATGATGAATGAATGCTCGTAATGATGAAAGAATGATTGTAGTGATGAATGGATGACCGTGATGATGCATGAATGATTTGTGATAAAGAATAATTATTTCTTACTTTTATGTTATCGAGTCCTGGGGGTATTTATAGCTAAAAATAAAGTTGTTGTCTGGAGCCTGTGTCAGTTTCTCGATAATTCCAATCGAGCTATGATTCTTAAAACTCAGTAAAATATAGAACTTTGTATCCTTAGACAAGTGCGAAGCTTAATAAATCTCAATAATCTCAGTTATCTCTATAATCTCTATATCGCTAGTAATCTAGCCTCAGACCTGTAATCAACGCAGGTCTAATAGTATTCAAGTGATTCAATCCTAATCTCAGAAGTGATTCGAGTAATCTATTCAAGCTCTGTATTGTCAGTTAGATACCATGATTCGATATCTTTTCTGTCAGATATGGAACTAAGTGATCTCAGCATAATTCAGTCAGTCCTTTAGAGTAATATGATCAGTGTAGGATTCAGTTCATCCAGTGTTCAATTGAGAATTCAGTTATGAGTCTTTTAGTTGGGAGTAGAACTAGCACCGAGCGAGCTCAAGGATGGGAACTCACCTACTAGTAGAGGGTGTGATTCTTAGAAAAAATTCTTATGCTCCAAAACTATGTAGCCATTGTAGATTGAAACATCACCCTGTTAGTTGAGAATGGATGAGAGACATTATCCTGCTAGATAAGGGTAGATGAGGTGGCTTGACCTGCTTGATGAGGGCTCCACCGTTCTTGTTTGAGGACCAGCTAGATTAGGGTCACATAGAGTTCTCTTTACCAGTGGTGCGGTAATGACATCCTTCCAACTGGGGCACAAGTTGGACCCCACATGTGGTAGGTCAGGGAATGTCGGTTAATTGACTACTTCCCACAGTTTTAGTTTCAGATTCACTCTTAGTTTCAAAATTAGTCTTTACAAAATAGGATTTTCTGATACAGTCATCTATCATTGTGAGGAACTCAGATAGTTCCATGGATTTATGGGCCATCCTATCAGATAGACTTGGTCTCACATACACTTATTTGTTATTATATTCAAAGATATTCTGTTAGACAGGCTTGATCACAGTATCAGATTTCCATTGAGTATTCTTGTTGTTAGATTCAGATATAATCATATTTATTATCATTGATAAAGATTCTAAAATCATCTTTTCGAAAGACTAATCTCTAATCATGTCAGTCGAAAGCAGTAAGTCCAAGAATTCATTCATTGATGTAAGCACATCTAGATCATCAGTAATCAGTATCAGATGAGTTAGTGATTCAGTATCATAGTGTCAATACTGAGTTCAGTCTGCAGCAAAGTGGTATCTCGGTTTACTATCTAGAGTTGCGATAATTGTGTTCATGTTCTGTGCAGTCATGTATGTGTTCTCTTGCGGCATTTTCATGATTATTCAATTTAGATATTGTTCATGCATGAACCCTTGAATTAGCCTACCCCGTCTACATACTCGGTACATTTTTGTACTGACGCATTTATGCTATGGTGTTTTATTTGATAGCATAGGTTCAGAGGCACAGGATCTAGTTTATCCTCAGCAGTTTGGTCCCAGTCAGTAGCAGTAGCAGTGAGTCCTCTTCTTTTGAGGATGAGTCTCAATTTACTACTATTGTTTCAAACTTTGTTTCTTTTCTGTTGACGGATTTAGTTGGATGCATGTACCATCAACTCCATAGTCCAGACAGTTAGAGGCTTTTCAGACGGATGTATTAGTATTCAGTTTTTAGTTTTGAGTATATATAGATCTGTTGATCCTTATGGCAAGTTTGCACATTTTTTTAAGATATTATGTAGTTTACAAGTACAGATATCAGAAAAGGGTTAGCTTGTGGTCCTTCGGGTCCATAAGCACCATGTGACATCTTGGGATAGGATCTCGGGGCGTTATATTATGTTTGTCATCTTTGAAATGTTTCATACATTGGACTTGTGTGGTGTTTAACTGCTAGAATATTATGTGCACATGAGTCGGGAAGTCTTGATTAACAAAATGATGTGTGAAAGTAAGGCATATGAAGAGTGTACACCAAGTGTTTGATAGGTTAACCGAATAAGTTTTCACAGATGGGTTTTGTATTCCAGGGGCATAATCGGGTACCTAGTGGTTTTGTTCAATGCCTATAGTGCAAATCCTTATGGTAGAACATATTTTGAGATACAAATTGAAATTTTGGCCATTAAAAATGCAGGATCAAAACTGGTATTAGACCCTCCCTGCACAATAATCCTACACTTTAAATTTATTGCCCAAACACCACCGAGAAACTATCCAATGAGTTTTATTGGACAATATATCATAGTTTGTGCTTGAAAATATAAATGATTTATATGTTGTACTGTATTTTTCTTTTCATGATAATCTCATAGAATAAAATAACCACATCTAGTTCATGGAATCCAAGTTCCACACTAACTACTATGGTGATCTTCTAAGGAAAAAGCTGCTCCCGGAGAGAGCCATATACTTGGATAATGTTCTGGAAAAGCTCCCGACATATCATGACAGTCTTAAGGCGATAGGGTGGCGTTGTTTTACCCTGGATCCTTTAAAGGAAAATGAGCATTATGTACGTGAATTCTAGTCCAACATTAGGAAAGTATCTTTCTCGGACCCATCAAACCTGACTATCAATATTAGGGGAAAACGATGAACTTTGAGGAGGAGCAAATTAATGATATCTACGTGCTCCCAAATGGAAACCTAGACAAGTTCGAAGAAAAATATAGTGAGACAAGAAGCTGATTAGCGGAATTATTGTGACCTAGAAAAAAAGACTCGAAGGGGGAAACCAAGAGTAAAATCCACCTCTATGACTGCATATCCGAGACTTGAATTTGGATGAACATAATATGTAGTTGTGTCTTCCATTGCACCCATAAGAAATAAGTCCTAAATTTATGGGCCTAGATGGTTGCTTGAATTCTAAACGGCATTCATTTGAATATTGGTAAGCTTGTAGCTTCTAATAAGAAATTTTTCAAGAAAAAGGTGGTATGCATCTCTTCTTACCCGTTTTGAAAACTGATCCTTAAAGGAGAGTTGGGGTTAAAGAATACTTTTGAGACACTTGGGTGGGCCTTGGTAACCCATCTATCTTTTTACAATTTCAGAAGAATATGCACCAGGTAAAAGCATAAAGAGAAAGATTAACTTGGGGAAGATAACATGTGAGGAAACTGAGTCTTATATGTAATCTACCACCATGCCTCTTGAGGATATTTGAGTTTATATTGTGGCCATCAAGGTGCTCCTGTCAATTTTACCCCAGGGACCGGGAGATCTCTCCACTACTTGACATTCATATGTATCACAAGTCCAATATACAATGTATCAGTAGGACCTAAATAAATAGGGAGCTACTATTACTATGCTTGAGAAAGCCTACTCCTCCTTAGAGGTATCATATCATGATCTCTAAGTTACATAAGAAAATATGATCATAATGGAGAAGAAGAGACATAGATTTTTCAACAAGATGTGGAAGGGGTTGAAAGGCCTTTTGAAGGTCCTAAAACCACCTGATCAACTTTTACATCCAAAGTGGAGAGTTATGATAAGGCCCAAACTGAGTGGTCCAGCCTTGAGGAGGCTAATAATGATGTAGAGTCTGAGAGTGAAAACATCTCTTGATGCAATTTTAGGGAGCACACTTATCTCTTTTTATACTTGATTATTTATGTTCTGAGGACACTGCTACCTTTTTAGTTGGGGGTGCCTGTCTCCGTATTCATTTTATCTGGGCTTGTATTATTGATATTTCTTTATAACTTGTTGTTTCTTTTTGACAATGTTTATTTTTATTTGGGTTGTAATATTGGGGCACTTTGAAGGAGCCCATATTTACATGGATTAGTTATTTTTTAATGGATTAGTTATTTTGTTCTTAGATTTCTAATTTTTCTATTGATTAATATTCCCTATTATAGATTTAATGGCGATATTCTTAAGGGGAAAGCATCGTGTTTAGGTTTCGAGCAATGATGTGGCATCAAAGTCATAAAATAAAAGGGATATCTGAGTTAGATCAAGGCTTGGGTTGGCATCATAATAAGCAAATCATGCAAAGTAAACACCTCCACCATCTAAAATTTTTCAAAAATCAAGGGCATAGACGTGAGAAACCTTGTGACAAATATTCTTCTATTTTTGCGACTTTAAAATTTTGACTTATGAAAATTGGGAGATACATGATTTTGTCTCTAGAGAAAGTGGTGATTGCACCTTCTTGGTGAATTTTACAAGTCGTGTGTGGTGAGCTTATTTATCGAAATCTCATGTGTACTTGTACCATCTAGAACTTTTCCCATAGTCTTTCAAGGAAAATTTTTATATTACTTCGTTGGGGAGATGATCATTTGCCATCCTTGCGACATTGGAAGTCAACTTTAGCCTAAAAAGCCTGCACTTTCATAGAGGTCATCTAGAGTCACCCACTTTGAGCCTTTAGACCTTTCATTGGAAACCACATTGCAAGCTGTGAGCTTTTCAATCTTTATCTTTCTTTTGAACCCTACCCTTCCTGAACGTAAAATTGCAACTTGAGGATAAAAGCGTAAGTTGGGGGTGGTGATGATTGAAAGAAGTAACTTTGGGTCGCGACGTTTTAAGTAAGTTCCTATGAGCTTAAGTATTGAGAAAATATGAATAAAAAAAGGGAAAGGATCCAACAAAGGAAAGAGAAGCACAAAAGATGCTTAAAAAAAATAAAAAAAAATGGGTGAACCTAGGAAATAAAGAGTAGGCACGTGTTAAAGCATGAAAACAAAAGAAGTGGCCCATAATCAAAAGTTTGATAAAATAATATGATATAGATGTTCAAGGAGGGATAGTCATGTTGTTCGGAAAAGATATCCTACCCTACACCAAACCTACGCTACAAGCTCGAAAACCTTTCATGGTTTCCAACCTAGTATTTTCATTGTATTGGCAATTGAAAATAGAGGCAAGCCAATAGAATGGTACTTGTTTGCATTACAAATTCTTGAGAGAGAAAGAGAGTGTTATACTAAAATTCCTTATTGCATAACTGATTACATAGGGTGTGAAATTTCCTTTCTTGTGAGGAGGCATGTAAATAAGTCGAGGAGGGTAATTTTTTCATCTTCCAAAAATTAGTACAAAAGGAGTATAATATAGTTGGTGTAAAAGATAAGTCAATTTTAGAGTACTAGTGGTTGTTTCAAATTTGCTCTTTAAAGTATCTTGAATCCTTGAAAAATCACATTTTATGTTGAGAGGTGTTGTGACAATACTTTTGCCGATGTATGAAGGGCCAAATTATGGCATTAGCTAAGATTGAAGTCATTATGATCATTTGGGTCATTGAATATGGGCATAAATATGCATAGACTCATGGTCAAAGCTAGTGTTGCTTGAAAACAAGCAAATCTTTATGTTCGGGTTGTTGATAAGTGGTGAATTTACCACATATTGGCACTTAACATTCATGGAAATTACCATGATTTAAAGGTATAAATAAGACTTATGTATGATTGAATGCACTAACATTTGCAATTTATAGGAATAAAGGCTATAAGACGGAAAAATTTTAACTTTAGCTAAAAATGATTAAAAAAGGAGAAAGGAAGTGTAGCCGGAAGACCTGGAGAAAAAATAGGCCTCAGTTACTGCGATTGTGGTCTGAGGGTCATAATTGTGGCAAGTCAAGAAGGTCAGAAATTCTGATCGTGTTGATCTTCCCATGATCACGGTAGCCACGATCACAACAAATCTAATGTAATAGAGTCTAGACAGGATTTATCCCTAGGGAAGTAATGTAATTTTTAGCAGCCAACCCCAAATACTTTAAAATCATACAACCCTTTCCCATCTTGGACATTTTTGAGACTAGCAACAGTATGAATCTAAAATTGAAAATGCTAAAGTCGGTAAAAATGGTAAATTAGATTTGGAGATTTGGATTATTGTATTTGTGAAAAATGGATGCCTAGAACAACCATTTGGTATATGTTTCTTACTTTTCTTCATGAGTAGCTAAATATTTTAGTCTTGGGATTCTGTTGACCTAATGGGCAAATTAGTTCAGGGTTATGCTGTATTTGTGTACGTACTAGTTAGGTGATAATGGGTTCTGCTATTGTTTTATTATATTTGTTGGGATTTGTGGGTGAAAACCCCAAATACCCACATTTTTTAGTGTAGTAAAACCCCATGCTCTTTAAATCCCAAACTATTCTTAAAAGAGGGGTTTGGTTGAACTTTTGGAACCCTCATCATCCTTGAATAGGCAATACAATACAATTATTAGCTTTTGCTTAATTATTTTAACCATCTTAGAAATAAGGGTGATTTTGTAGCTTACTTTACCTTGGGGATTATCATAGAATGGGGATGCCAAAATTGAGGTAGTGGGTGAATAAGATTATCACACTTGTTAGGTACCCGAGAGGGCCAACAAGTGAAATCTTTTATGTTTTTTTAAGAAATTAGCCTCAAGGGCCCTAAACCTAGCCTACCTGATTAGTAACTTACTAGCATGTCTATCAAATCTCTCACACCCACACCTATGTTTCCATTAGGTAAACATAATCCAATGATTTTCTAAATATCGAAGTTCCATTAAAATTTGTTGCTTAGTTTGTGAAATCAAGTTACTAGTGACATAGATACTCCCAAGAAAAAAAACCCTCCCTCTATTTCAAATCATGACTTTTATTCTATTTGCACTTTGAGTTATTTCTCAGAAAATGTTAAGACCCATAAGAGTAGAATTCTAATTTTCACTCCTTGTGGATTGAACCTCAACACGAGTTGAGATATTGAGAACAAGCATCCTTTAATACATCATATGGTATGGGTAAGCATTATCAGTCCCTCCATATATGTATTTGATTATCGTATGTTTAAAAAAGTGATCATAAAGAATAAATATCCTATTCCTAGGATTGATGAGCTATTTGTCCAGCTTCAAGGTGCATAGTGTTTCTCCAAGATTAATCTTAGGTCGGGTTATAATAAACTAAAGATTATGGAAGTAGATATCCCTAAGACTTTCTTTAGGACCCACTATGGTCACTATGAGTTCAAAATTATGTATTTTGGATTGACCAATGCCCCGACAACATTCATGGATTTGATAAATAGGGCCTTTTTTCGTTCTTGAACTTTTTTTATCATCTTCATTAATGACATCTTAGTTTATTTTACGTGTGAGGAGGATTATGCCGATCACCTTCTCATTGTGTTTCAAACCTTAAAGAATAATCGTTTCCATGCCAAGTTATGTAAGTTTGAGTTTTGGTTAATGTTGTGACTTTCCTTGGTCATGTTATCTCTAGTGAAGGAATCATTGTTAAAAACTGGCCTAGACCTGTGAATCCAACTGATATTCAAAGCTTCTTTGGTCGAGCCGGTTACTATAAGAGATTTTTTGAGAGGTTTTTTATAATAGTTTCCCCATTGTCTATGTTGATCCAGAATAATGATAAGTTCTTATGGTTGGATGCATGTGAGGGTAGTTCTGAAAGTTTGAAGGATAAAATAACTTCGGCTATAGTTTTTACTTTTCTCGAGGTTAATAAGGGTTTTGTAGTGTATTGTCATGCTTCTCTAATTGGGATTGGTTTTACATAAAGGAAGCATAGTAGGGTTGTGGCTTATGGTTCTAGGTAATTAAAGGTTTATGAAAAGAACTACCAAACTCATGACTTAGAATTATTAGCATTGTTATTTGCATTAAAGATTTGGAATCAAAACCTCTATGGGGTTCATGTTGAAATACTTTTCGATCATAAGAGCTTTTAGTTTGTGTTTAATCAGAAGGTGTTAAATCTCAGGATACGGAAATGGCTATAATTTCTTAAGGATAATGACATGAATCTCCATTTTCATCCAGATAAATCTACCGTTATTGCTGATGCTCTTACCAAGTTATCCATGAGGAGTTTAGCCCATGTGGAGAAGGATAAGCGGGAGTAGGTGAGGGACATTCACCGTTTGGATAATCTTGGATTTTGTTTCATGGGCTCAGGATTGTGGTGAATTTGTGCATAAGGTAGGGCAGTTATCTCTTGTGGTTGCGATTAAGAAAAAACAAATATCTGATTCCAAAATGATAAATATTAGGAGTAATATAGGTCAACAAAAGTTTGTTTACTTCATGATTAGTGGTGATGGTATCTTGAGGTACCAAGGTAGGTTAATGGATCTTGTTATGCTATATATCCCAGTTCTACAAAAATGTGTCATGATGTTAGAGAATTTTATTGGTGGGGTAATATGGAACAAGATGTGGCTAGTTATGTTTCTAGCTGTATGGTTTGTTAACAAGTGAAAGAAGAATACATGAGACTCAGAGGTTTGTCCCAAGAGATTGACTTACCTGAATGTAAGTGGGTGGTGATTAATTGTGATGCCCCAAAAAAATTTTCCATTAAGATCTCAGATGAAAATATGTTGAATTCTGTTCTTTATCGTGATTAATAATTTTTCTGTATGGAATTTCTGGATATGCGACCTTTCATCGCGTAGAGCATCGAATAATCTTTCCAATGATATGATGATCATCCAAAACAGACACTCGAGAGATGAGTTATGATCATTCTGATCTAATCATGAATAGTGGTGAACAGTAAATGTGCAGGAAAAAAATACTGAGGCCAGGCAAATTTTAGGGTCAACTTCAAATGATCATAACTCCTTGTACATAATGATCTGGGTGAGATACTATATATCAACAGAAATATCTGAAAGTCCTCTTTCCAAAGAAATTTGTTTCATCCAATTTGGCCATCGGAGCAAAAGGTTATGGTCGATCTGCTTCAGCCTATCAAAACAGTCCACCAAAGGACAGATTTGACATTATTTGATTTTTAAGGGTATTTTGATTATTCCCACTCCAATCCATCGGGTAAATCATTGATTTAAGTCTATTAAGACCATTGAATAGCTCATTTTTCTCCAAAATTTCCTAAGGCTCAAACCCCGACCCTACTACTCACAATTTCATCCTTCTATGTCTCTTGATTGAACCATAGAAATTTCAAATTGATTTGGGATTAAAATTGATCATGTTAAGGGCTTTGAGAAGCACCCTTTATTTCCATGAATAAAGTTCTGGAGTCGGAAGTTCATAGTCATCTTCCATTTCTAGGTATGTGGGGCTTTGGACAAGATTATCATTTCGATCTTGTGCCCGGTATTTTTGTTGAATTACATTTACATGAGACTTTATATGTTTTACCATGAATTGGAAATATGGTTTTATATCTTATATTATTTTCCATGAGCTATGGGATTATGTTATCTTATATGTTATGATGTTAAGATGGAATTATGTCCAAAAAGTATTTGATTATAGGAGTATTATGATTTAATTTGTTATTCCTTGATTTATACTATCATTCCACTATTTCCTTATTATGAATTTATAATTGATATTGAAAATTCTATATCCCTACTATGGGTTGATGTCTCAAGTAGCTTTCAATGTAAGTTGGATGGTAAATTGAGAAATATTGATATTGAAGTTGCAATGAGTCTTGGTATTTTCCGGATGGTTTTGATGAGTTAAATTGTTGAAAATATTATGTATTGAGTCTTTATATCATTGTCCAAATGTCGAGTCAGTTATGGTTCAATGCATTGATACCTTGTTGATGTTGAGAAAGATAAAAATATTTTCAGCAAAAATGTGTTGAGTTAGGAATCCACAAATTGATATGATATGATAAATGAGAAAGATACTTGATTTGGTTCTTTATGATAGACCCTTATGATGTTGTGGTGGATTTCCTAACACATTCTGAGCTTGTCGGGGAGTAGTACTTAGCACCGAGAGAGAAATTTGGTATTTCCCCAAACATATATGCCACCGTAGGGTTGTTTGATGATGATATTATTAGGCAGAGAGCCCGATTGTGATTATTGCAGTTTTAAGGTCGTACTCCCTGGCAAAGAGTATGATTCTCACGCCAACGGGGGCTTCAAACGTTGGTATTCCACGTAGCACACGTGGGGTTGTTAGTTTTAGAAAACTCCCCTGTCCATAAAAGTCATGTTTATTGAAATACCGAGTCACTTAGAGTTTTTATGTGGTAAGTCAAGTTTCCTATGATGATCTTTAATGATTTATGAGGTTTTTCTCCTACATTTTCTACCTAAGATGTTATGAGTTGCATGATTCAATGTCACTCAATCCACGCGTGTCATTATGGTCCGTATGTACGTTTTTACAAAATTTATGATATTAATTATATTTTACATGCACCCCTACATACTCAATATGTATCTTATGCTGACCCATACATTTCTCTATTGGCTACATTCTTACCATGATGTAGGTTTAGGTACTCAGTCGCAGCTGCGACAGTGATATCCGAGTGCCGCATCTATGTTCCTTCAGTGGTTAGTCCTTATGGTTCGAGGACCAAGTTTCTAATTTTGGTGCTATTGTTTTGTGATCCCTTTGGTCTGTTGAGTCAGTTGGGGCTTTGTCCCAATGGCTCGTTGATTTTACTGTATAGAGGCTATGTCAGACTTGTGTATTGTTGGGTTGATTTGTTTATGGAAATTCCATATATGTACAGTCTAACGATATTTCGTGCCATGTGCAATGTGATATGATATGTACTTATCTATATATCCTTAGCGTAGCATGTATGTTGTTGTGTTAGAACCCAAGGGTAGTGCTTTGGCTTAAAGGGTTAGCTTGAGGCTACGTGTACCCTTGGGCACCATGTGGCATCTCTGGATGATATTTTGGAGCGTTATAAAGTTATTATCAAAGCCTAAGGTTATGATCAGTACTACGAAGTCTGACAAGCCGCGTTACGTAGAATCTTGAGCATCGATGTGTAGCGCACCACACCTATGATCTAGAGGCTATGGGGCGTTCTAGGAAAAGTCGTTTCTTTTTTTCTATAAGATTCTATCATGCTTACAACTTTTTTCTTCTGCTGTTAATTGATGCGTTCCTATGACAGAAAATGCCTCCACGTTGAGCTCGCGGAAACAACTACCAACCTCAACCCATTGATCCATTACATGAGAAGGTATCCCATGACAAATTTCGGGCATCTTTTCAGATGCTAGCCCAGGAAGTTACCGCCAATACTCAGGCCAACGCTCCACCTCTACAGGAAAAATAATTCAGCAGCAGCACGAATTTATGACTTTATGCGGATGAATCCACCAGAGTTTCATGGTTCGAGAGCAGGTGAGGAACCACAGATGTATGTTGATGAAATAAAGAAAATTACTCAAATTATGCATGTGATCGAAGAAGAAAGTGTGGAGCTAGCTTCTTATCAGTTGAAGGATGTTGCCTATGACTGGGTATAGATATGGAATAAGGGTAGAGAGAAAGATACCACTATGGTTATTTGGCAATTATTCCAAGATGCTTTCTTGGATAGATTTTTTACTATTGAGTAATGGGAAGCTAAGATAGAGAAGTTTATGAATTTGAGAAAAAGTTAGAGGGATTATGAGAGTCAAATCAAAGCAACAGGGGTTTGGTCAGACTATATTCTCCAAAGGGAGTCGCCCTTAATTTTAGAGATGTACATTTATACCTGCGCCTTCCTCAGCTAGTGCTCCCGTATCTTGGGACAGGCAGGAGCTCGGGAATAGGTCGGTACCTTCCAGGTCTCAGGATAGTCTAAGCAACTGGCCTCATCCTTATTCGTGCGCTAAGTCTAGTAAAGACCATTTTGGGAAGTGTTATATGGGGCAGCAGGCCTATTTTGGTTGTGGCAAGTTGGGCCACATATTTAGAGACTGCCCATATGCCAGATAGCGGAGTCGTGATGCCCGTCCCCAGAGTCATGCTACCAGTGCCCCGCCTTCCGCAGCCTGTCCAGTTCCTCCTCAAGGTGTTTCATCTAGTAATGCTGGTGGTCAATGCTAGAATCATTTCTATGCTATACCACCTCGTCAGGAGAAGGAGAACTCTCCTGATGTTGTCACTGGTATGCTCCATGTTTTCTAATTTGATGTCTATGTATTGTGGACCCTGGTTTGAGTTTTTCTTATGTGACACCTCTGGTTGATGTAAATTTTGAAATGGATCCTGAACTAATTTCTGAGCCTATTTTGGTTTCTCCTCCGGTAGGAGAGTCTGTCATTGCTAAGAGGGTGTATAAGAAATGTCCCATTATAGTCTTTCATCGGGTTATGTATGCTGATTTGATTGACCTAAATATGGTTGACATTGATATCATTCTGGGTATGGATTGGCTTCACTCATGCTATGAGTCTATTGATTGTCGTGCCCGTGTGGTAACATTTTAGTTTCCTGATGAACCTATCCTCGAATGGTCCGGGAGTTCTGTGATTCGTAATGGTCATTTCATATCCTATCTCAAAGCTAAGAAGTTGATTTCAAAGAGTTGCATCCACCATTTGGCTCGGGTTAAAGATACCAAGTCTGAAACCCCAACCATTCAGTCAATTAATGTTGTTAATGAGTTTCTTGATATCTTTCTGGAAGATCTCTCTAGAGTACCTCTTGATAGAGAGATAGAGTTCAAGATTGACCTTCTTTCCTATACTCAGCCTATTTCCATTCCTCCATGTCGCATGGCTCCCGTGGAACTTAAAGAGTTGAAGGAGCAATTGAAAAATCTTTTAGACAAAAGCTTTATCAAACCTAGTATGTCCCCGTGGGGTGAACCTACCCTATTTGTGCATAAGAACGATGGTTTTTTATAGATGTGTATTGATTACCTGCAGCTTAATAGGGTTACTATCTAGAATAAATATCAGCTTCCTCGAATTAATGATTTATTTGATCAATTTCAAGGTGTGAGCTACTTTTCGAAGATAGACCTCAGATCCGGTTATCACCAACTTAAGGTTAGGGAATGTGATATCCCCAAGACAGCCTTCCGAACCCGTTACGATCATTTTGAATTTCTAGTGATGTCTTTTAGGTTAACTAATGCTCTAGCGGCTTTAATGGATCTTATGAACTGTGTATTCCGGCCATATATGGATTTATTTGTAATAGTGTTCATTGATGATATTCTTATTTACTCCTAAAGTGAGGGGGATCATGCGGATCATCTCCGAATCATGTTGGAAACTCTTCAAACTCATCAGTTGTATGCTAAGTTCAGTAAGTGTGAGTTCTGGATGAACTTTGTAGCCTTCTTGGGTTATGTTGTTTCTTTCAAAGGTATTAGAGTTGATCCTCAAAAGATAGAGGCTATAAAGAGTTGGCCTAGACCTATTTCTCCTTATGACATCTGAAGTTTCTTGGGTCTAGATGGTTATTATCATCGTTTTGTTGTAGGGTTTTCATCTATTGAATCTCCTATGACCCATTTGACCTAAAAAAAAGTGAAGTTCCTATGGTCCGAATCTTAAGAGACGAGTTTTTAGAAGTTGAAGACTCGACTTACTTCAGCCTCTATGTTGACTTTTGCTGACGGTGTTGATAGTTTTGTGGTGTATTGCGATGCTTCCAGAGTCAATTTGGGTTGTGTATTATGCAAAAGGGAAAGGTTATAGCATATGCTTCCAGGCAGCTAAAGCCTCACGAGAAGAATTATAAGGGTGAACTATCCTATTCCAGCAAAGCTGAATAGACATTATCACTATACTGTATATCCTAAGAAATTATAAAAATAAAAGGAAAAAGAAAAATAGCAATATAAAAGGAAAAGAAACAACTATACAATATGAACAAACAAAAAAGGGATATATGATTGCGCCACAACATCATATATCTAGATAGATATATACATATAAACATGAGATTATCTCTAGCATAACCAATATCATCATATCCTCTTTTTATGACCTAATTACAGTACTATTAGGATCTAATACTATTATGGTTAGGGTTTCTAATCCACATGGCTAGTCATGAACTAATCATGCATAATAGATCTATCATAAGATAGAAGATGTCATAGATATACCTTAGATCTTAATAAATGATCAATGCCCAATCTGTAATAAGCTAGCCAAAATAATAATCATAACAATTATAGAAAAATATCAATAACAGCATGAATAATCGGCTACTCCGAAGAACCATATACCTAGATGAGCCTATGCGTACCCCACCTCCCTAGGCTCAAAATGTTAAATAAATATACAACACCAAAAAGCATAATCTTCACCCATATCAATGCAACTGTCACATACCGATTAATAGACATAGGTGTAAACTGGTGATAGGCGATGCACGTGTAGGAATAAATGAAAAGTACACAATCAATATCACAATCTAATCTTTATAACCATCACCATCATAAATATAATCATTATACCCACCATTAAGGTAATCAACCTCCGACCATACTAGGTATTAGTGCATCATCATAGTATCCTTCGACCTTGTTGGGTATCAGTACGTCATCACAGTATCCTTTGATATTTCCGGCTATCAATACATTATCACAGTATCCTCTGGTCTTGTCGGGCAAGAATATATCATAACCATGTCCTTCGGCCTTATCGTGTATCAATATGATCAAAAAAATATCCTTCGTCCTTGTCAGGTATCATTATATCATAACAGTATCCTCCGGCCATGCTGGATATCAGTATAATCATTACAATATCATCCATCCTTGACGGGTATCAATATATCATAACGTTATTCACCATCCTTTTTGCGTATCAATATGATCCTTCACATCAATACTAATATACTTTTAGACATATAATAGGTGCACAGGCTCAAAAGGTGCCAAAAGAAGGATAAATCTACAATCCTATTTGTATACTTATAATCATAATCATATCATCATAAGAATATCAAACTTTCCAATACCTCCTAACTATTCGACATTATCTAAACAACGATTTAGATTATTAAACAACTAATCCAGTAGTTATCACATGACTTATAATTATTAGTCCAAACATTAGCCTTTACCTAATCCTTATGATACAAACTAATCATCATTTATTAAATAGATAATACCTTTCATCTCGTCAAGATTCATCCTTAGACCATTATCTCCATCTATCTACTTTCATCATTGTCAACTAATCATTCTAAATCCGCAATTATTATTAGTCAATACATTACAATCTATCATCTAACCATCTTTTACTAACTAACACCACTCATTTACTAATCATCATTTTTTGATAGATCCTTGATTATCAGCTATTTATCATTATCATCAAGTTATCTTATATCATTGAATATCTTATTCTCTAGTCTCATTAATACATGAGTCTTTATCCAAAAACTAATTGACGTCTTAAACTTAGTCATCAAAATCACAAATCTTCAACTATGTTAAAACTAACATCATCGTTAGTCACATATTAACAATCATTAGCTATTATACTTTAGCTAAGAAAGATTCATTAACTAATACATTAGATTTGTAGTGACCAAGTTCTATAGCTACCAATAGACAACTAGCAACCGCATAACTTAACCCTTAATTAAGAAGAACAGATAATCTAATAAATAACATAATATGACCCTCATCTGAATAATATGCCTAGAGTAATCACAACATCATAATAATAGCCTTCGACACATATATATATCCGAACACATATCCATAATCATCTCATATATAGGAGGCATCTCGCATATATAGGAGATATAATATGAATAAACATGTAATTATTTCTCCCATATGAGGCATCTTACATCTAAGAGGTATAATATCAATAAGCATGTATTCATCTCTCAAATAGGAGCTATCTCATATCTAGGAGGCATAATATGAATAAGCATGTATTCATCTCTCACATTGAAGGCATAACATAAATAAGCATGTAATCATCTATAAGATATCTCATATCAATATGTTATACATCCTGACTATGAGGAGTGTCACCTCTCTCAGTCAATTGTCATATCTAAGAGAAAAATCATCTCTATAATCCCAATAATCATATCAGAGAGAAATATCATCTCTATAGGTCCAACAATCATATCTGAGAGTAATATCATCTTAATAGGTCAATAATCCAATCTAAAAGTAAAGTCACCTCTACAGGCCCTAGAATCAAGTCTAGGAGGATATAATATCTATTTGAGCCAAACAATCACAACAAAAAGGAAGTACCATGTAGAAAGGCCCAAACAATATTATTTGGGGAAAATAAATCATCATTCAATAAGACACAAAGAAATCATATACTAACATTTACTAGTCTCAAATATTTCTAGCACCCACAACTAAATCCACAAGGCTACGCAAGTCTTGGCCTAAGTGGGTCAAATAATCCCACTTCTAATCCTCTATTTCCATAATAAGGCACATTATGCCCCAAACCAGGCTAAGGTATCTAGTTCAACTTCTAGATCTCAAGCAATCCATTACCAATCCTAAGATAGGAACTTCTTCTTTAAACAAATGAATTAAAGTCAACCCTACTAAAATCATGATTCAATACCATAACACTAGCCCAATAACATTAAATATACAAATCATTCTTCCAATACTAAACCGCATCTCAAACCTAGCATTATATCATGTCTATGCTACAAATTTATCAAAACTAGGGATAGGG
>NW_025836831.1:5942-13999 GCF_002878395.1 Capsicum annuum | reverse complement strand
TCATGCTATCCAAAAATGTAGTCTACTCATTAATACGAGTCTAATAATACCCATAATGCACTATTATTCTTTGGGTCAAAAAATGACACCAAAACCCTAAGTGGGTCCCACATATGGAAAATGAGTGTTCGACACCAACCCAGTTTTCAAATAACATTAGGGAGTTATAACCCTCAATAGTAAAGTGAGTATTAAGATTATTTGGGCTAAACTCATTCCCTTAAGCCAATTGGGGTTTTGGGTCAAACAATCAAGAATTTAAGACTATAATTGAATGATTCGTACCATATATCAAACGTTAATCATTAATATGAAAGTTATTCAAGCTCTCAATCAACACCCAAGACACAATTTAAGGATTACACACTCTTGTAGGGTTTATAGGTCTCAAAAAAATGGAGAAATAGCCAATTACCAGCCAAATTAGCTATTTAAACAACCTTTCCCAGGCCCTCAGCTAGGGCGATCGTGCACTAACACTAGACACGATCGTTACTTTGCGATCCCAATAAGCCCTCTGTGATAGTGGTATCTCTACCGCACAATACGTAGTTGAAACTTGGAATTTTTTTTCCAATGCCTCTAGATGCATCCGGAATTTGATTTTCACAAAGGCAATATAAAACTACTAAATTTGAAATTTCAAGCAAATTGGCAAAGTCAGATTTTCAATCCGAGGTTGTTTCAACTAAATATGGGTCCCACACCTAAAACTTTAAAATTTTTAACTTTTCATTCGATCGATCGAAATGAGCTCGGGTGCATTAGGACCCGAGCAAAGGGTCTACCCAACCTAAAATTGATATTCCAGATCTACTGGCATAGTTGAAATTCGCATTCGAGATCGTTCATTAATATTTTTGCCCAGTAACCATTTGTAACCTGTAAAGATTTTTAAAAAGGGAATTGGTTCTAAAAACCATATTAATTGCCCAGTAACTAAACCGTCAGTCCCTATAATTCATAAATGACTTGGGGTAGCCATGGACAATCTCAAATAGTAGAAAAAAGCAGAAACATAGAAAATGATCGAAAGGGTCATTACATTAGCCAGTACTAAATGAACTTTCATCTCGGAAAGTCAACAGATAAAAAGAATCTCAGAAGCTTGATGGGATGAGACACTAGCATGCATTCTCAAAGCATGGCATCCTAGGTAACCCTAACAAAGAGAGAACACTTGCAAGGGATTTGGCTAGAAATATCCCTTTTACAACTAACACTCTTGTTTCACTTCCAAATAGTGAAAACCTTACTTAACCACTAACTGGCCTCAAATTGAACTAAAAAAGTTGATGCACGCATATTTGAAGCACAACACATTGATACCTTCTCTATAACTATATAAATCAACAAATGCTCATCTGAGCCAAAGCCAACCCAAGTCATAATTCATGCTACAAAATCCAAATCCAAGTATACACTCCCTTTACAATTGTACACCTGTTATCTACAACAAGCAAGGAGAAAAATCACTTTAGTCTCACCTCTGCAGTCTCATCATCGAGAACTCAATGAACTAAAGATAAAGCATAAAATTTCCGTACGACTAACATGAGAAGAACCTCAAAAGGCGTTGTCCAGGCATATAAATAGAGGTAATCAAGTAATGCAATCCATGCCAATAAAGTAGCCAATCCAAATAAAAATCTAATGGAGATCTCAAAATCCAATGTATCACTACTCATCATAAAATATTGCACTTAGGGATGTTCCATTTCCTGAGAACGAAGCCATACTGAATTGAAATTGTTATATTACCCCCACTGAGTAAATCATCCTAAATTCCAAAAGAAAACTAAAACTTGAGGTCAAAACTGAAATAACCAATATGGGACCCTGGGCTATGATCTAAATAATTATCAACTATAATCCAACTGACATCGAGAAGATCGAATACGCAATCACGGAGTAGGATCAACTAACCTATGAATGAAATTTGAGCAATGACATTTCTAAGACAAAAGCTGCATGCAAGCTCTACAGCACCTAGCTAAAATCTCAATAGTAAGTCTGAACAACTCGATCTCAAATATCTAAGCCAAAACTAAAAATGGGCAGGCATTAAGGCTCCATATATATCATACTTCAAAATTATCATTCCAAGGCATCAAATAAAAACTGAGCCAATAAGGCTATATCAATGTCAAATACCCCAAATCGACTGTAGTATATAAATCATATATTTTTATGATAAATTATACCAATCTATAGTCGTGACATACCTGAAAAGAAAAAACCACCACAGGGATAACCATCGACTGAAACGTAAGCAACCCAACTCTATGTCATCTGGAGGGTATGAAATATAGCCATAAAATAGAAATCATGCCAAGGGACAATCACTGGCCAAAAATGCATAAAACATACTCCTTATCTGCTGGAGGGCATGAACTATCCAAACATAGTCAAGAGCATTGCAAGGCTGAAAACCAAACTAGTATTGACAAAAACACTTGCGACTCAGAGAAATGCAACTTTATCCAATAACTAATTAATCTAACACTCCATCCCAGCAAAGAATAGCCACATGCACATATTATTAAGGAGAAACATTCTACCAATTCTCATTAGGCAACACAAACTCTAAAATGGATATTTCCTAAATAAATCTAAGAATAACATCACCGAAGAAGAAATACCAAGTTCAAAACCATGGTCAAAGTTAAGACTACCACCATTAGAGAATCAAACAACTCAGGATGAAGAATTTTCAATTTATTTACTTAAGAAGTGATCACAGGAAAGGTTGCATGACTCTAATTCTCTAGCACCACCTAAGGTAGAACCATATAACAATAAAAAAGAAGTATCCAATCTCCAACCTAAAAATAGGGCAAACCTTCCTGGGGGAACGTACACAACACACCTATTAGATGAATCCATGATATCTCAATATGACTATCAAAATTGATATCAGATGATGGACTTTCCACAAACGAAGAATGAATATTAAACTAGTTCATCTCATAAACAGGTTACATTAGAAGGTATAGCCAAAAAAAATGACTTCGCAACCCAGCAGGCTATTCTAAAAATCATGAACTTAATTTTGGGAAAGATAATAAAATTGCTGACTCAAAAACCAAACATAACCATTAAAACTCAACTTACCTTTTGTACCACAGTACATCTCTGAATTAATCTAATATTTCTAACCAAGATGTAAAATAATAAACCTCGCCTCTCTAGGGGAAAACATCATCAAATCGAGCTATATCATTGCATGTTACCAAGTCAACGAATAATATAACTAGAAAAATAAAAGTCTAACTAGATAACCCTAGTCTATACAACTACAGAACAAGAATCAATTCTGTATAAATATGAAGCAACATCAATAACCTCAATAAGTGGCAACAATAGCAACAACAATATCAAAATCAACATACTGAACAGGCTGTACTAAAATGAACATCAGTATCATATACCACTCAAGGGCTACAATAAGGTTAATATGACAAGATAAATGGGACTCAAACAGAAAAAACCCCACACATAGGGAAACATCAACATAGATCTAATCCATCAACTAATAAAAAAAATAAACCACAGAGTAGTAACATAATCATGAATACAATAGTATGTCATATAATAATGGATATCAACTAATAAAGGCATATAATCATAAATGGGTATGAAAACCCCATCGCACATAATGAGAGATAAATAAGGGAAATACAAGAACACCAATCATAGTGACATATGCAATCATGTGACTAGTGTACATTGATAACCAAATCTGAATGGGTCCAACTCAGACCGACTGACTAAATCATCTACTGAGGTGCCATATACACTATCTTTATCTGATGATCCCAAAACATCAAGAGGCTGATCTAAAGAAATAGAATGACTAGAAATTGTATGGTTGGGACACTCCCTTGACTAGTAATCGGTCTCTCTCTAGTCATAGAAACTTCTGAAGCATCAACATAGAGAGAAAACAAATTGAGCCCAAATATTCTGCCAACTGACGTTGAGAGAAATCCCATATATTATATCTACACTTTTAAAATCAAAGCCTACCTTAGGAGCTCTAGTCATGCAGAGAAAATATGGGTAAACTTTAGATAATCATTTTTCTTATATCTGGGGCATTCTCTAAACTAGTGTCTCATCATGACAGATCCAACCCAAGATCATAGAATACTCTGAGATACTGCCCCACATAATCTAGAATGGTTGTCATGACCCAAAATCATAAAACACTCCATAAGTCTCAGGGGGACTACCCACTATGATCATCTTTACTAATCTGGGATCTACTTATTGTATGGAATATTGTCTGTGTATAGTTGATCGGCTGCATGTGAAATGAGACTTTACTGGAAGAATCCCTACACTGGAAAAAATACCAATAGCACTACACTTATGGAATGCCTCTTGTAGCCATTTCCACAAGTTTCAATACTTGTGCTCTCGATGGTTCTATCATAATCAACTTCTTAATAAAAGAAAGACTTCATTGGTATGTAGTGCTCCGATGCCAAACAGAGTAACAATAACATTCTTCTAAGATATCTAAGCACCAATGTCTAACTCAAAATGATATAGTATGGGAAAATGCCTTGACTATATGAGCAATCCAATCTCGTACTAAAAAATGGTAAAGAATCCTGGTGAACACAATATGCTCAACTATTGTCGGAGGATTGCTCGATGAACCAACTGTTATCCATAGTTGAGAGAGATCTACAACATGTCTCAAATTCCCAATGTTTAACCTCAAAGGGTAAAGTAGTCATGAGCTTTAGTGAAACCTATCCTGGCATAAATCCTTTTTGCTGCCCCTTAGGTTCTTCGATATTTATCTCTATGTTTCTAGTTAAATGCTACTCTGAAACTCATGAAACATGTGTCAAAGTATCATCCACATATTTTGAAAATATCGTATTGTACTTTGGAGTTGGAATAGATTTAATGGATGTGTTTTATGGTTCATAGTAATGCGGGCACAAGATATGGAGTCAAGAAGTAAATTTCTGAAAATGTCACAATAGTCTCCCAAAGATAGGTTACAAATGTTATCACACCGATTGTAGAAGTCTACTTTACACTTAGCTTTTGTACTAATATAACGATAAAACCTTATTCTGATACTAACTTGTCTTGACTAAATTAGTTAGATCACAATGATGCCTACCATGAACCACCGATATGCAAGGAAAAGCATAGTTAGGATAACTAGTAAAGAACTACTAAATAAGATAAGGAAAAAAATACGGAATAAATGAAAGAAAGATCAATATATAACAACTTCCAAAAACATGGTGGTATCTACATAAGAGATTTTATTATAATAAGAGAGCTAAAGTTTAATATCATGAGGAATACGGAGATACAACTTATCTTCGAATACAACATTGAGACTAGTCTAATACATAAGAGAGACATAACTAATACTCCAAAATTTAGGAGCTTAGTCTAATTCACCAAACCATGGCTGCTCCATACGATACACACAACAACGGAGATCCCTACTATGATCTTCAAGCTGCAGAAGTATTGGAGTACCTAATGAATGTTACTTAGTAGGCAGTTGCTAACTAAGCTTCAAATATACAACAGATATATACAATATATAGTTAGAATGGAAATTACACCCAAGAGTCTAGAAATAACATAACAAGTCAATGGTAATTAGAAGGGAAAACTATCTGGTTTAAGTCCAAGAGTCTAACATAGTAAAACTAAGGCATTAACAAGGTGAGCTATCCTATTCTAGGCATATTTAATATATGTCAACACTATATCATATATCACAAGCAATTATACAAATTAAGGGAAACAAAAAGATATTTAGCAATATACAAGGAAAAGAAACAAATATACGACATGGACAAATGAATAAAAGGATATATGGTCGCACTATAGATTCATATAGCTAGATGGATAAATACATATTTACATATAACCATAAGGTTTTCTCAAGAATAACCTAGATCAACATATCCTCATTCTAAAACCTCTCTTCACAATAACTATGATGGAGAAAAGACCAATTCTAATTGAATAGATTTAAAATAAAGTTACCACATAGATTGTCATTAAAACAATTTTCATTTTCATCCATTAAATAATATTTAAATTTAATCACTTGACAGGACTGGTTCAAATCGTCAAGTTACAGATAGTTACTTTCTAATATCTGATTATGAGTTATTAAATGGTAAGATGAATAAAAATTCTCAATTGGAAGGCATATTCCTAAAGGGCCCAATGAATTTGTTATTGAATTAGGGGATTTTTTATAATTAATTATTTTATTACACATTGATATTTTAAATCCTTGAATGTCCTCATTCGAGAACAAATAGTTTCTGAAAAATTTTCAACGACTGACGTTCCTTATTTCTATTCAACAACATAAGAATAGTTCCTTGAGGTTGTTAGGAGATTGTTGAATTTTTGCCTTTGAATAATAATAAATGGATAATACTCTAAGGATCTAATAATTTATTGTCATGATTTATAATCCAAATGGATAGAAATTAAATAATGATCAAAACAATTATAATAACTATATGAATAATAGCGTGAATAACTGGCTACTTCGGACAACCTAATACCTAGACGAGCATATATGTACCTCCACCGCCCCAGAATCAAAAGGATCAATCAACATACAATAACATAAGGCACATTTAGCAAATATATCTATGCAACCATACCATACCAGCTGATGGAGATAAGTGAATACTGGTGATAGGCGAGTGCATGCAAGAATGAATGAGAAGTACACAATCTATATTACAATCTCAATCATAACTATCATCATCATGACCATCATTATCATAATCCACCTCCGACTTTGTCGGGCGTCTATATATCATCATAATATCCTTTGACCTTGTCGGGTATCAATAGATGATCATAGTATCCTCCAGCCCTGCCAGGTATCAATATATCACACCAATATCCTCCTACCATGCAAGGTATCAATATATCATAACAGTATCCTTTGGCCTTGCCAGGTATCAATATGATTATCACAATATCCTTTGGCCTTATCGGGTATGAATATGCCATCACCATAGTCTTTTGACATTTCTAAGTATAAATAAGATCTTCTTAATATCCTCCAGCCTTATCGGGTATTAAAATAAAATCAGAGTATCCTCCTGTGTTGCCAAGTATCAATATGATCATCCACATGACATATTTTTAGACATATAATAGGTGCACAGGCTTAAGACGTGCAAAAAAAGGAGGCTAAATCTACAAGACTCTTAGTATACTCATAATCATAATCGTATCATCATAAAAATATCAAACATTCCAATTCTTCCCATCTATTTGGGATTAGCTAACCAATGGTTATGATAATGAAACCACTAATCCACTAGTCGAGTCTTCAACACCTAAAAACTCTTCTCGTACGGATCTAACAACTGAAACTTGACTTTATTCTGAGTCAGTTTGGACATGGAGGATGAAATAAAAAAATCCCTCAATAATCCGTCTGTAAAAGCCAGCAAAAGCTAAGAAATTCCAGATATCTAATGGAGATATAGGGCGAGGCAGTTTCTTATGGCTTAGGTCTTTTAAGGATCTACTCTAATGCCATCACTAGAAATGATATGACCAATGAATGGTACTATGCTTAGCCAAAATTCTCACTTACTAAATTTGGCGAACAATTGATGATTTTTAAGAGTCTGCAATACTATTCTGAGATGGTCTGCATGATTATGCTCACTGCAGGAGTAAATAAGGATGTCATCTATGAACATAATAATGAACATGTCCAGTAATATTTGAACACACGGTTCATCAAGTCCACGAAAGCCGCTAGGGTATTGGTAAGACCAAAGGACATGACTAAGAATTAGAAGAGACTATACCGAGTTGAAAAATCTATTTTTGGCATATCACATTCTCTGAATCTGGCCTGATGATAGCCTGATCTAAGGTCTATCTTAGAAAAGTAGTTGGCACACTAAAGTTGATCAAACAAGTCATTGATTCTGGGGAGTGGATACTTGTTTTTGACCGTGACTTTATCGAGTTAACAATAGCTATACACATTTTGAGAGAACTATCTTTTTTCTGCA
>NW_025836831.1:0-2942 GCF_002878395.1 Capsicum annuum | reverse complement strand
GAATAATATTGGTGCACCCCATGGCGACTTACTGGGTCTGATGAATCCCTTGTCTAGGATATCCTTTAAATATTCCTTCAATTATTTGAGTTCTACTGGTGCCATTCAGTATGGCTGAATAGATATGGGCTGAGTATCTTGAAGAAGGTCAATGCTGAAAGTCTATTTTCCTTTCGGGAGAAATTCCTAGAATATCTTTAGGAAATACATCTGAATATTCATTCACTTCGGGGATTAATTCGAGAATGGGAGTTTCGAAACTAGTGTCTTTAACTCAAACAAAATGATAAACGCATCCCTTAGATATCATTTTTTGTTCCTGAAGGTAGGAAATAAGCTAACCTCTAAAAACTTAAGTACTACCCATCCACTATAGAATGGGTTCACTCGGACAGTGAAACTGGACAACTCTATTTCTACAGTTGACCATGACATAGTAGCAATAAAGCTAATTCATGCCGAGAATGACATTAAAATCAGCCATCTCTAATTCGACTGAGTCTGCTGAAGTGACTTTCTGAGAAATCATAATTGAACAGTTCATGTTCAGCCATCGAGCTATGATAGTCTTACCCACTAAGGTAGATACTAAGCAGGGCACTTCTAGAGTTTTGGTACTGACTTCAAAATCGACTTCTATATTAGGTGTAACAAAAGATATACCAAATCATAAACATGTACATGAAATATCTATAACATAGCATTAACTACAGAAAATCCTATCAGGACTAAAAAGCATAGACTCTATTTGGGCGTTGCCCACTAGTAGTACTGGAATAGGCACCCTGTTGAATCAGGCAACCGAATTGAGCTGAAGGGCGATTGAACTTACCTTGAGGACCTGGCTAGGGACAATATCTAACTCTGTGTCCTGGCTTTCCACATATGAAGAAAACATCAGTGCCAGCTCTGTAAGTACCCTGATGGTACTTGCCACATGTATGACAAAAAGGATAGGTTCAGGCACTGCTAACACTCCCTTGAGACTTATAGCCTCCACCCTATCTCTATTTCTATCTCTAAATTTCAACACTAGAGCACTGGCTAAGGAAAGTGCTAAATGGATGACTTAGGGAAAAATGGAGAAAGACTTCTACCCTCTAACTTAGGCTGAGCAAAGTTGAAACTACCTATCCTTGCTCTATAGTTCTTTTTCTCTCTAATCTTAATCTTTTGCTCTTCTATCTTTTGAGAATGGATAATAAGCATGGCTATGTCCATCGCACTATTCAATGCTGCAGATCTACACTCATTGACCACACAATCATTCACTGCAGAAAAAAACTTACTAATCTTAACCCTGTTGTCTGTCAATACATGAGAAGTATATCTAGATAATTGAGTAAACTTAAGAGAATACTCTATCAATTTCATGTTGCCCTGCTTGAGGTTAATAAAATCTAACACCTTAGCTTTTCTCAGCTCTAGGGGGAAGAATTTATCAAGAAAAGCAGTGGCAAACTCCTCTAACCCTATAGGCCATGCATCACCAGCCATCTCTATTTTCTACTATTTGAACCATGTGTAAGCCATATCTAGCAAGTGATATACAACTAGCTTAATATTCTCATAAGCAGTAACCCCCATAAAATCCATAACCTTCTGCACCTGATCAAGGAATTCTTGAGGGTCCTCATTTGACTTAGACCAGAAAAGGGATGGAGAATTCATTCGGGTGATGCCCCGAATCCTGGCTGCAGCTAAATTGGCCCCTGTGTGGGCCAGAACAATAGCTGGTCATTCATTCTGGGTAGTAACTAAATTAGCAAGAGTAGTAAATTCAGCTTTGAACTCTACATGAGAAATATGTTTGTCTAAGGGATCTGCTTGGACACACTGAAGGGCTGACTGATTTCTATTTTCTTCTCTTGGGAGGCATGTGAAGAAGAAAGGGAGAAACAAATTAAACTGAGATTTAAATTAGAGTTCAAGCTCAGAGGCATGACATAAATACTAAAAGAAGGAAAACTGTTCTTAAAAAATCTTATAGCCTCATGTACATAAATGTGGCGCGCAACACACCTATGCACAAGACTCTACTAGATTCGGCTCTTCAGACTTCATAGGACACTATTGAACCTTGAGCTCTGATAGCAATTTTTTAACTCTTCGAATCTGATACCCAGACCACTACATGGTCCTAACAATAAACTATTTAAAAATGCTAGTCTGAAAGCCTCTAAACTGTTTGAAAATGCTGGAGTTAATAAGATATGTCCCCCAACTAACTACGTCTACTAAAACTAAAATAATAAAGTTAGGAAATAATCAAGTGATCCTCGAATGATAAGAACTCACTACAAATCTACTGCTGCTAGCTGAATCTAAAGCTAAGTGCGATTGGGAACCTAAGCATCCGAATCTATGGTATAAAACACCATGGCACATAAGAAAAGTATGTGTCAGTACATCTAAATGTGATGGCATACAAAGTGAGGTAGGTTTAATGGATGGGGTTGATATGCATAAACAATACTAACTGACTTAATAACATCAATGTGAGAATATATTCATAAATAGATAACTGTAAATGAGATTGTGATAATACTTACCACAGAGTAAGAATACTGATAACATGAGTTTTTTATAACTGATATACTGTTAACTGAGTGACTGTGTCTGACAGTCCTGATTCTGATGAAACAAGCTGTGTTCTGTCCTAAACTGAATGACTGTATCTTACAGTCCTAAATCTGAAGAACTATCTGAGTTCTTTTACTGAGACTAAGATTAAGACTGTGGGAAGTTGTCATCTAACCAACATGCCCCTTCTCTATATTAAGTTGGGGTCCAATCTGTAGCAATATTTGGAAGGGTTTCAATACCGCACTACTTGTAAGGACAAGCTGTGAGTGACCCTCATCTATCAGTATCCCCAAAGGAAAAAGGTAGGACCCTCAACTAGCATTGTTAATCCACCTCATCAACCTTCAACTGATAGC
>NW_025836830.1:0-4358 GCF_002878395.1 Capsicum annuum | reverse complement strand
GCAAAAGATTTTGTGGAGTTACTGGTATGGAATTTGAAAATTGTTTTGATTTATTTCCGTGAAGAATTTGTGTAATATGATCAACTATTAGAAGAAGCTAAGAGAGAAAATATATTAGGTACTTTTAGTTTGCAACGATATCTGTTCCCTAAGTTTACACTATGCTAAGCTCTAGAAGTTATTCTGCCCTTGGGTTTGGTCTGTTTACATATACTTTCTTGAAACTAAATGTGAAAATATGTATGTCTCTTTATTTTTGCCCCTAAACTTGACATTGAGGTTTACCACAACTTTCTATGAGGTTTCATAGTTTTATGGATAAATCACGATACCAGCTTGCTCCACTTGCTATTGCTAGCCAAGTCGTGCAGTTTACTGTCAGATTTTATAGTTCTTTCTCTAGTTAATCCTGCATGATCTACATTTCAAAGATGTGGTGGTTCTCAACTTTGAGTTGTGGTTCTGCACGTTTCAAAGGTTCTGATATATTTATTTGAGATTGTTTTAGAAGATGCCGGTCTTTTAGTACTATTTGATACCACGGCTTTGTGGAATCTTCATCCGATATTGGCTTTCATACTCAGCTTTCTATGCTATTATGGAAAGCGTGTTTACAGTATTTCTAGGCGTACCTTTGCAAAAATTTAAAAGAAAAATTATAATTAGGAGACCTCTGAATGAATAGATTTTAGTGAGTTTCTGATTTGCTACTTGAATTATCACTAGAGCAACTTCTGCATGTTAATATGCTCTTTTATGCAGATATTAGGCTATACGAGTACATATCCTATTGCCTATCTCAGCTATCATACACTGATAAGAGCATGAGAAAGCTGATAGAGTTGTTTAAAATGTATGAACAAACGTGCCTTATCTGAAGACGCTGTGATGGAGGATTTTCAAACTATTATCAACAAGGTAAAATTTGTCGTGGCATCACAAGGCTTTAGGCTTAGACTAGTTGTTGGAAGTTACTGGGAATTCATTTCACAGTGTTAAAGCTTTATTTGCCTGTTTGAATATCTTCAATTTGGGGAGGAAGCTTGCTAAACCTTAACTCAAATCATGCATTGAGGAGTTTGAGGAAAAGTTGAATAAGTTCCACATTGAGAGGAAGGAACAAGAACTTACTGCCAAAAATGCTCAAAGCCATTAACAGAAAGTGGACAACATGGAGAGCATCACGGTGGCTCAAAAAGAAGAAGAAGACGAAATTGATGAATCTGAAATTACAGAAGGTAATTTTACCAAAGTCAATTGCTTGTTCATTCAGCTATTACTATTTCATGTTTTTTTTACAAGGTTCTCATTTTGAAACTCTTATGACGGAGGGCATCAGAGCTTCATGCTTGTCTCTTTGAGTTATATGGTTCATATATGTTTTAATTCCCGCGAAGAATTTAAAAACAATGTAGAGGAGGTAGTAGCTGTTACAAGACATCATGTCGTAGTACCTTATATCGATAGTTGATCCTTCACCACTATTCTTTTTAAAAATCCATATGATGGGGGTTTTCAGAATTTGGTACACTTAAGATTTAGATACTGATAAGAAGGCTCTCAAGTCATTTGGGGAGAGAGCTGGAAATATATAAAAAGGCTAGAAGCAAAATGGATTGAGAAAACTTACAAAGTCAATGTGCAAACATGGTGCAGATTGTTGTATCTACTGCATTTCTGATGATCTATGATGGGAAGGGGCGGGCAACAATGCATTATTTGGTTCTCTTGAATGTTCTGTAACTTCATTTTCTTGATCATGTAACAGATTCTGAAGTCACTCATCCATCAACGGAAGCGGAAACAGAATGTTCCCCTTCAGAACCACCATGTGCTGAGTCGGAATCAAATTCTCATGCTTCCAGTGAGTTAACTGATTCAGCAATTGATGAAAGTGAAATTCAATCCCCTACAAGTAGCACCAGAGGTTCCTTAGTAGCTTTTTTCTCTAACGGGGTCAACAGGCACTAACACTTTTTCATTTGCAGCTGCCACTAGATCCAAAGCTAAGAACAGCATCAAAAGCGATCAAAACCTTGGCACTTCCAATTCCATTCAAAGTCCAAATGCAATATATCTTTCGAGTGAATGCTTGGAATTTGCTTTTCTAACCTATGTCTATTAGAAACTTTTGTCTCGACTTCTTAGCTTTTGTCACGCTGCTGCTGCTGCTCAAGCTGGTGCTTCTGTCATTCATATTTTTGTTGGTCGCCTGAGGGTAAAATCTTTTGCCTTATAAGAAATTTTGTTGTTTGGATTTCTTTAATTCTTTAAACATAACATTTATCATTATTTTCAGGATTGGTTTCGCAATCACACTGATGACTCTGAAGTTGAACGTGCTCTTAGACGAGGAGAAGACCCCGGGTTAGCACTATTTTGTTTTCCACTTTGTTTCTGGAGTTGAAAGTGCTAGATCTTACATTTGAAGATTTGTTGAGACCATGTGTATTCTCTTCCTGTTGCATAAAGGTTATAGTTTTCTTTGTGAGACCAACCTGCTAATCTATATGGCCACCGATTAAAGCCTAATCTATACGTAAAACTTAACGGCCACCGTTAAGTAAACAACCTTTTATTAGTAAACAACCTTATAACTTTAACGACCACCGTTTAACAGTATAACCTTATATTATTAAACAACCTTATAACCTTAACGACCACCGTTTAACCTTATAACTAGCGTTAAGTAAACAACTTTATATTAATAAACAACCTTATAACCTTAACAGCCACCTTTTAACCTTATAACCTTATATTAGTAAACATCCTTATAACCTTAACGGCCACCGTTTAACCTTATAACCTTATATTAGTAAACAACCTTATAACCTTATATTAGTAAACATCCTTATAACCTTAACGGCCACTGTTTAACCTTTTAACCTTATATTAGTAAACAACCTTATAACCTTAACGACCACTGTTTAACCTAATAACCTTATAACCTTAACGGCCACCGTTTAACCTCATTACCTTATAACCTTAATGGCCAATGTTTAACCTTATAACCACCGTTAAGTAAACAAACTTATATTAGTAAACAACCTTATAACCTTAACGACCACTGTATAACCTTATAACCTTAATGACCACTGTATAACCTTAATAAAATAAATAATATTTAATGAAAAATAAAATAGACATAAAATACGAAATTAACTCTTAATGTTTCAAATCAAATTTTTGTCTTTCGAACTATGGTTTTACTATATCACTCCTTATTATAAGTCATTTATGTATTAGAAAAATAAGAATAACAAAATGATATGTCAACATAAAATATTTAATTGACTATCAAAATTATATTAGTGCCACTTAAATTGGGAAAGGATAGAAAAAGATATAAAGCACTATATATTATTTGAAAATAAAATATAAAGTACTATAAATAACAATAATTAACAAAAAAAATTTAAAAAAATTGACTGATTTCTACTTCAGTTGCTTCAGTTGTGATTTTACTATATCACCCCTACTTAATTATTATGGTCATTTATGCATTGTGCCACATAAGTTGAGATAGAAAAAATATTATAAATCACAATGAACAAAAATTTAAATTATTTTTAAAATATAATTGGCTGTCATCGACACAAAATTCAAGACAAGGAGAGTAGCATATATTATTCAAAAAGTATTATAAATTACAATTGTTAACAATTGAATATATCTAAAAATAATTTAATATATTATATATTTCAAAAAAATTACATGAAAAATACTAGAAATCACAATAATTAACAACTTAAAAGATTTAAAAGATATAAAATATTTGGTCGACTCTTGAAATTATATTAGTGTCAATGAAACTGGAATAGAAAAAAAGTATTATAATTCACAATAATTTAAAACTTAAATTAATTTCATAATATAATTGATTATCAATGCCACAATAATTTTGACAAGAAAAGTAATGTATATTAATTTAAAAATTAAATAAAAAACTATTATATATTAAAATAGTTAACAACTTAAATTAGTTAAATACGTATTAAAATAACATATGTTGAACTCATGCTAGATTCCGGATGAATCCTAGAAAATATATGCAATCCTTTTATTAAAAAAATTTATTTAAATATATCAAGATTGAAAAGACAAATAAAGACCTTAATGTTGGGCCCGTGCTGACACGGGCCCTGCTCCTCTAGTATGTACAATAAATGCTCCATTAATTGTGGCTTAATTTTCCTCTACATCTTTTTCTTTGGTGAGCAAAAAAATTTTTAATTCATTAAAATTTTCATTTATGTATAGTTTTATTGATTAACACGAGACACACGTTCAAAGCACGTATACTTGACTAGTATAATTAATCTAATTGGTTAGAAATATAATCATATAATGTATTTAAA
>NW_025836829.1:0-1276 GCF_002878395.1 Capsicum annuum | reverse complement strand
AATGAACCACTACTGACAGACCTCAAACTCAAACTCCTGAATCGAATAAAACCAGTTCAAACCACGATGACCCCCAAAACCTAACTCAAACAGAAGTCCAAAAATGTGTGTGAATATCTGAGCCCAAAAATATGAGAAAACCTGAAAAATCTAGTTGCCGAAACTCCGTGAACGCAGATAGCAGCACGAACAGTGAGAAAAGGATTGAATTTCCGGTGAATTTTAATGTTTTCTAAATGGAATCGCCTGAAAAAGATCAGAAACAGTCAGCTCCGGCGAAAAGGTCTCCGGCCAACTCAAACCCACCAGATTTCTATCGATTTCCATTCAGCTTTACCGATTCGACCCTTGTTCTTCTCTCTCTTGATCTCTCATATCTCTCACTGTTTAGAACTATCTCCTACTCACTACTGTCTCTCCATCACTCGGCCTTCACTATGTGTGGTGTTTGTGATTTGTGCGTTAGTCGTGTGCGGAGAATAAATTATGTTGTGTGCATATTCAGTGAAGTGTGGGTGTGGTTTCTGGTTCTTGCGTGCATTTCTGGAAGAACCAAAGAATTGGAAGAAGACGTATGTGCGTCTATTGGTGAATCCGTATGCCTGTGATGGTGTTGAAGTTATTGTGGGTGAGAAAAAGGAGAAAGAAAAATGGAATCCCTCTGTTTTATGCTCCCTTCTCTGTATATTCTCTATGTATGTGTTTTGTGCTCTTCGGAGAAAAAAAGCGTGAGCTCCCCTTTTTTTTTGTACTCTATGTATATCTATATACTAAAATGAAAACCACCCAAAACCAAAAATGGTCCCCCCTTACCCCTTTCCTAGAAGGTTCCTTTTCTCAATTCAAGAATGGAAAATACTCACGCATCACATGGGCTCCCGGTGAGTCTTTATCTTTTTTTTTGTGTATCCCATGAGAGAGGGAGGGTATGTAGGGGAAGGGGTTAGCTGCGGTAGGTGGTGAGATTGGGTATGTGAGGTGTTAAAATTTAATAGGGAGCGGTTGTTAGAATTAGATAAAATTAGTTAGGGGTTGTTATTTTTGTCATTTTATGGAGGGATAATCACATGGGTGAGGGTGCGTGATAAGGTAAGATAAAAATGGATAAAATTGGACTTCAGGAGGAACAAAATTAGGTGTCTATAGGCAGTAAGTTCATGTTCCTTCCTCTCGATGTGGAACTTATTCAACTTTTCCTCAAACTCCTCAATGCATGATTTGAGTTCAGGTTTAGCAAACTTCTTCCCCAAATTGAAGACATTCAAACAGGCAAATA
>NW_025836828.1:0-1798 GCF_002878395.1 Capsicum annuum | reverse complement strand
TCAATTTGGTTTAATGGATTGGTTGGAAGGATAAATGAATCCAAACTTGATATTGGAGGATGTTGTATGAATGTGCATGACATGTGAATGTAATTGGAGTATAAGAGAGTTAAAGTGACACCCTTTATGGTGTAATTAAGGCTTACTACTTAACCACTAGTTTGGTGAATTCAAATAATTGAATTGTGACATTTGGTTGCTAATACTAGATTGCTATATATATTCATTGTAGATAAGTAATCCAAAAAAATAGGAAGTCCATTTGGGACTAGTATTGAAGGTTGACAGTCAGGTATGTAAAGCATACTCTATACCATATCTTTGGCATAAAAGTGAACAATTGTTCAATTAAAAAAGTTTGCAAAGTTATTCAGTAACATGTGATCCATAATGGTTTTGTATGATGTCCTACGTTACCAATGAACTTGTTTCCACCCTACAAGATGTCAAGTTATTCTAATACTTACTTGTTTTCCAAATCTTACATGTTTATTGCACTAATGAATGTCAGAGGGTATCCGGTTACTCAAACAAGATTCATGTGCTATTAATGACTCCAAAACGTTTCATTGATATACCAATAAGTTCCTACTTCATTGTTATGGCATTGATGACTTCAAGACACTTCATTTATGTGCCAATGAGTTCTTACTTCATTGTTATTGCATTGATGGTTTATTTATATGTCTCTTATTAATGTATCATTGTTTTAAAGTATCAAAAGTGCGGTGGCGACCGAAATAACAATCTCAAAGATTAATTGAACTAAGTGATAGACATTCTTTCTTATCGGGTGGTATCCTAGGGGCATAAGCCTATCATGGGTTGATCCCTATTTATGTGTTTATGGGTGGTATCCCAGGGGCATAAGCCTATCATGGGTCGATCCCAGTTGATATGTACTGGAGGCAGCCTAATGGTCACAGTATAGTACAGTAATGATTACAAAGATGATAAGAATGAAGGTAAAGTGATTGAATAAATACAATGAACAGGTTGTCACAAGTTCTATAAGTGTGGTCCACTCCTATTACGATTTATTCACTTGTTTCTGATTTCTATTGAGCTCCTATATCATATGTGATTATCTATAACTTTACATACTTAGTACATATTTTGTACTGACGTCCCCCATGGGGACCTGCATTTCATGCTGCAGGCACGGTACCTCAGTTCATACACTGCATAAGTAGGAGCCAGGATATCCAGCTGCTTTTGGTGAGTTCCAGTTTGCTTCGGGGCTTTCCGTGTCATATCTAGTCACTTTTGGTATTATATAGAAGTTAGTTATATGAAGGGGTGTGTCCCGACCTTAGTTAAACTCTATGTATTGTCTAGAGGCTTTGTAGACCTAATGTACAGTCAAGGTGGTGTTTTGTTAATAGACGTGATAGCTCCAACGGCCAAGTATTATATATACATATATATGTATGCTTGATCTTATACAGGTGATTAATTCCTTTTATATGCAACATGATGTTGTTCGAATTTCGGGTTGTCATAGAGGTATGCATGGGAAGTATAAGGTTATGAGCTGGTTCTCCCGAGCCTCCTCGGTTACGGGTGCTAGTCCGCCCCAATAGGATTTGAGGCGTGACAATAGTGGTATCAGAGAAGTTCGTCCTAGTGAGTCTACAAAGTTGTGTCTACATAGAGTCTTGTTTATCGGTGTGTCGTGCACTGCATCTATAACTAGGAGGCTATGGACATTTAGGAATTGTTTTTTTTTATGTCTTAGATCATGCGATAGGGCCTATATTGTATATGAAGTCATAGTTGACAACTGAATTCGTTTGTT
>NW_025836827.1:0-2690 GCF_002878395.1 Capsicum annuum | reverse complement strand
ATACTATTCCAGACCCAACGGTGAAGCTAATAAAGAAGGAATTGGCTTGAGCAACAGCTATAAGAAGAGAAGTTAGGCAAGGTCAGCCTAATGTTGAGGCTCTTCATGACCAACCTTTTACTAAGGCAGATTCGGGTGCTTCTTCTGGTGGAGTTGTTGGTATAGGTGGCAGGCATGCTGATGCTTCTACCATTCGTGATGATGAGTATGTTGATGCTCAAGAAAGAATAAATCTGTTTGAAAACACCCTTTTTTGCCCTTACACAGGTCCCTCTCACCCCTCTTCACCCTCGTGTTCTCGTTGCGAATGCGATGAGTGGAAGGACAGAAAGGATAAACTCTTTGAAAAAATAGAGGCTATCTCTAAAGCTATCGAGGAATTCAAATCCAAAAGGTGTGTCATACCATCCAAGAAGGTGAGGGAGCCACACATTCCTACAGCGTTGGTTAGGAGAAAGAAAAGAGCAATTAGAGTCGTACTCTCCGCTTGAAAATCAAAAGAAATTGCAATTCCTCCCTCTCCAAAAGCTATTAAAGTTCAGGGGCCAGTCAAGAAGGTGGACATATATGTATAAATCTATTCAATTATTCCAATAGATGTGTCGTCTGTTGCAACATATGTCTAAATCTATTTTTTTCCAATAGATGTGTCATCTGTTGCATTATCTCAATGTTTTTATCTAAAGTCCATCTGTTGCAACAGTGGAAAGACCTGTTTGATAAATTCCAACAGATTACCTGCCTGTTGCAACATATGTCTAAATTCATTTAATTTTTTCAATAGATGTGTCGTCTATTGCAACAGATACATTATCTGTTGCAATATTTGAATCTAGTATTCCTTTTCAATTAATAAGTTCAAATCTAAGGAATAAATCAAATTCGTAGACAAAATAAAATAAATCGAAGCCTTTATAAATTAGCTAAAATAAGTCAACGAATAAATGAGATGTAAAAAAATTGTTATGGGTACAGATCTCAACAAATACATCAACAACAATTTAAGTATACTGCCAAGGATTGCTTTGACAAGCTCAAGCTATAAAGATCTACTCAGTATGGATAAGTTGTTCTTCATCCGATGCTATGAAATTCGGCTTTGCTCGTCGTGGATCTTTATTGTCGCTTGTGTACGGTTTCTGCGATTTCTGTTCTCCGTATTTCCATAAAAAGAGTAGCATATTGTCAATGCTGTTCAGTAGTAGTTTCTTCTATATCCACCTGGAAAGCCAAAATTGGTCAATGCTAATCATGGAGATACAATAAAATAAAAAAGGATAACTTATCTCTTCAAGCAAATCAAACAGGTCTTTCTCCCATTTTAAATTGTCCCAAACATATTATATTTCTGTTGCAACAATGAATCAACTGTTGGGACAAATTTCTACACGAGGAAGACCCTGTCTAATAATTTTCAATGGATGAACCATCCGTTGCAACATATGAATCATTTGTTGCAGCAGATAGGTTATTTTTTGGTACAAATAAAAGCGGTACGAAGAGCTGTTTGATTTGCTAAAATAGACGAGACATATGTTGCACCAGATAAAGTATCTGGTATAACAGGTTAGTCAATTGTTGCAACAGATGTATATATTTGTTTGATAATTTTCAGCAGGTGTGTTATATGTTGAAACAGATATGTGTCTATTTGTTTTGTCAGTTGCAAAACATATAATATGTTCACCTTCTTCAGCTTGTGCTGCTCTTCTTTGGACATTGTACACTGCTCAGTGCAATACAAAGACAGAGAAATTACAATTTTGCTTTTTAGATGCCTGATAATGCCCTGGAAATCACTCTCCTTCTCCTCTTAGCCCTAATTTCTAATGGAGCGGATGGAAATAAAATCCTCTTTGATGGAATAAGACCCCTCTTAGATGTCAATTCCTTTACATAAGCAGTTAATGCATTAATAGCATTAATCACTACATCATGTTTCACCCTGCAGTCTTGACATTTGCATGAAGAACATTCGCTGGGAGAAGCAAAATCTGTATAACCAGTATGATCATACTCATAACGGTTTGCTTTAAATACTGTAAGAGGAGCATCATTAGCACCAACAGCAGCACCACTACCACCACCAACATCTCCATCAACAACAAGCCCACCTCCCAAAATTGCTTTTCTTGTAATGGTTGTTGCTCCAAACAATTCCGTTTTTATTCTGTCGATGACCTTAGGGTCCGATAAATTTTGCACAGACCTTAAAGTAAGAAAAATGGTATATTCAACTCTCGATTGATTGGAACTAGCGATGGATACACATTCTAACATAAATCATTACATATATTAGAATGATGATTAGATCATTCAAAAAAAACATTAATTAAAATAAAAAATTAATTATAATTATACTTACTGCATCCTTCAGGGGGCTGAAGAGATCAAGAAATTTTGCATTTTTATCAGTTTTGGTCGACAACCATCTCAAGATTCTTGGACAGAAAACTCCTTCCTCATAGTTCACTTGTTGTCTCAAATAAGGAATGGCTTCAAACGCCCAAGCCTATAAAATAACACCAATAAATCAAAACCATTATTGATCAAAAAAAATGAATGATATCATAGTAGAAGAAAGAAACATTTACCATGAAAGCCCATGGGACGCCATATAAGTTGACTGTCTTTGGCGCTAACGGAGTCAACAAATATTTGACAGTCATTTTGAAGCTTTCATACACCCA
>NW_025836826.1:0-1970 GCF_002878395.1 Capsicum annuum | reverse complement strand
AAACGTGGCCGTTAAGGTTATAAGGTTATAAGGTTAAACGGTGGCCGTTAAGGTTATAAGGTTATTAGGTTAAACGGTGGTCGTTATGGTTATAAGGTTGTTTACTAATATAAGGTTATAAGGTTAAACAGTGGCCGTTAAGGTTATAAGGATGTTTACTAATATAAGGTTATAAGGTTAAAAGGTGGTTGTTAAGGTCATAAGGTTGTTTACTAATATAAGGTTGTTTACTTAACGCTAGTTATAAGGTTAAACGGTGGTCGTTAATGTTATAAGGTTGTTTAATATTATAAGGTTATAAGGTTAAACGGTGGTCGTTAAGGTTATAAGGTTGTTTACTTAACGGTGGCTGTTAAGTTTTACATATAGATTACGCTTTAATCGGTGGCCATATAGATTAGCAGGTTGGTCTCGCAAATAAAACTATAACCTTTATGCAACAGGAAGAGAATACACATGGTCTAAACAAATCTTCAAATGTAAGATCTAGCACTTTCAACTCCAGAAATAAAGTGGAAAACAAAATAGTGCTAACCCGGGGTCTTCTCCTCGTCTAAGAGCACTTTCAATTTCAGAGTCATCAGTGTGATTGCGAAACCAATCCTGAAAATAATGATAAATGTTATGTCTAAAGAATTAAAGAAATCCAAACAACAAAATTTCTTATAAGACAAAAGATTTTACCCTCAGGTGACCAACAAAAATATGAATGACAGAAGCACCAGCTTGAGCAGCGGCAGCAACGTGACAAAAGCTAAGAAGTCGAGACAAAAGTTTCTAATAGAATTAGGTTAGAAAAGCAAATTCCAAGCATTCACCCAAAAGATATATTTCATTTGGACTTTGAATGGAATTGGAAGTGCCAAGGTTTTGATCGCTTTTACTGCTGTTCTTAGCTTTGGATCTAGTGGCAGCTGCAAATGAAAAAGTGTTAGTGCCTGTTGACCCCGTTTGAGAAAAAAGCTGCTAAGGAACCTCTGGTGCGACTTGTAGGGGATTGAGTTTCACTTTCATCAATTGCTGAATCAGTTAACTCACTGGAAGCATGAGAATTTGATTCCGACTCCGCACATGCTGGTTCTGAAGGGGAACATTCTATTTCCGCTTCTGTTGATGGATCAGTGACTTCAGAATCTATTACATGATCAAGAAAATGAAGTTACAAAACATTCAAGAGAGCCAAATAATGCATTTTTGCCCGCCCCTTCCCATCATAGATCATCAGAAATGCAGCAGATACAACAATCTGCACCATGTTTGCACATTGACTTGATAAGTTTTCTCAATCCATTTTGCTTCTAGCCTCTTTATATATTTCCAGCTCTCTCACCAAATGACTTGAGAGCCTTCTTATCAGTATCTACATCTTAAGTGTACCAAATTCTGAAAACCCCCATCATATGGATTTCTAAAAAGAATAGTAGTGAAGGATCAACTATCGATATAAGGTACTATGACATGATGTCTTGTAACAGCTACTACCTCCTCTACATTGTTTTTAAATTCTTTCGCGGGAATTAAAACATAAATGAACCATATAACTCATAGAGACAAGCATGAAGCTCTGATGCCCTCCGTCATAAAAGTTTCAAAATAAGAACCTTGTAAATAAAACATGAAATAGTGATAGCTGAATGAACAGGCAATTGACTTTGGGAAAATTACCTTCTGTAATTTCAGATTCATCAATTTCGTCTTCTTCTTCTTTTTGAGCCACCGTGATGCTCTCCATGCTGTCCATTTTCTGTTAATGGCTTTGAGCATTTTTGGCAGTAAGTTCTTGTTCCTTCCTCTTGATGTGGAACTTATTCAATTATTCCTCAAACTCCTCAATGCATGATTTGAGTTCAGGTTTAGCAAGCTTCTTCCCCAAATTGAAGACATTCAAACAGGCAAATAAAGCTTTAACACTGTGAAATGAATTCCCAGTAACTTCCATAAACTAGTCTAAGCCTAAAGCCTTGTGATGC
>NW_025836825.1:0-1307 GCF_002878395.1 Capsicum annuum | reverse complement strand
CTTGAAATGAGATATGCCCTACAATAAACCAATAAACAAAGCCAAACTAGGCGGTTCGACCAAAATGAATTCTTGTTTTGACTAATATAGTTATGGATGGCTTGACAATTATCGAATCGACCAATCGAATCCAGTATATTTTCCACGTTCATAGGAGTGCGTTTATGTTTCTGCTTTACGAATATGGATTTTTTTGGGTATTTCTAATAATATCCATCCTTGTTCCTATTTTAGCATTTTTCATTTTCGGAGTGTTAGCCCCGATTAGCAAAGGGCCGGAGAAACTTTCTACTTATGAGTCGGGTATAGAACCAATGGGTGATGCTTGTTTACAATTTCGAATCCGTTGTTATATGTTTGCTCTAGTTTTTGTTGTTTTTGATGTTGAAACGATTTTTCTTTATCCATGGGCAATGAGTTTTGATGTATTGGGTGTATCTATATTTATAGAAGCTTTGATATTTGTTCTTATCTTAATTATTGGTTTAGTTTATGCATGGAGAAAGGGGGCATTGGAATGGTCTTAGCTCCTGAATATTCAGACAATAAAAAGAAAAACGAAAAAAATAAGATTGAGATAGTTATGAATTCCATTCAGTTTCCTTTACTTGATCGAATAGCCCCAAATTCAGTTATTTCAACTACATTAAATGATCTTTCAAATTGGTCAAGACTCTCTAGTTTATGTCCGCTTCTCTATGATACCAGTTGTTGCTTCATTGAATTTGCTTCACTAATAGGCTCACGCTTCGACTTTGATCGTTATGGACTAGTACCAAGATCGACTCCTAGACAAGCAAATCTAATTTTAATGGCTGGAACAGTAACAATGAAAATGGCCTCCTCTTTAGTGAGATTATATGAGCAAATCCCTGAACCAAAATATGTTATTGCTATGGGATCCTGTACAATTACAGGCGGGATGTTCAATACCTATTCTTATAGTACTGTTCGGGGAGTCGATAAGCTAATTCCTGTAGATGTATATTTGCCAGGTTGCCTAACTAAACCGGAAGCGGTTATAGATGCTATAACAAAACTTCGTAAGAAAATATCTCGAGAACTCTATGAAGATCGAATTAGGTCTCAATGAGTGAATCGGTGTTTTACTACCAATCACAAGTTTCATGTTCGACGCAGTATTCATACGGGAAATTATGATCAAAGAGTTCTTTATCAACCACCATCTACTTCAGAGATCCCTACGGAGATCTTTTCCAAATACAAAAATTTAGTATCTTCCCCCGAATTAGTGAATTAGACAGGATTCCTTTGTCCAGAATAAGAAGTGGTGGGTCAATTTTCAT
>NW_025836824.1:0-1756 GCF_002878395.1 Capsicum annuum | reverse complement strand
GAAAGTATCCGAAGGTTGCGACTTTAGAAACTTTCACTCGTACTTTGTAATCGCAAAATTAAAAAATCAAAGTGAGCACTTTAGGAAATTAAATATATTGAATATTTGAGAATTGAGAATTGAGATTTGAGAGAGAATAAGATTTGAGAGAGTGAAAATTTGTGTGAAAAATGATTTGAAGGTGTAGGCTATTTATATAATTTTTTTTGGAATTAAAAATATTTTCAATAAAAAAAATAATTTAATAAATGGGACCAAACTAGCCGTTTGGACCCAAAAACGGCTATATAGCCGTTGGGCCAACGGCTAGTTTGGCCTAAATATCAATTTTAAAAAAAAATAGAAAAAAAACCTTATCCGGGTCTGGACCGATCTTGGTCCGGGCCGGGTTAATCGGGTCCAACCAAAAAATTTAACCGACCCGATACCCTGTACCCTACAGCCCATGGACTGATCGGGCCGGATCAAATCCGGCTGATTTTATTAAGTAGGCCGGTTCAGGCCGAATTGGGCCAGGTCAACCCGACCCGTTTGACAAGTTTACCTAGAGTTGTCAATATGGGCTTGGTCCGTGAGGCCGGCCCAGCCCAACCCTTTAATTAAGTAGGATTGGGTTACATTTTTTTGGCCCTTTTAGAAACGAGGCTTATAAGCCCAGCCCCACCTAACCCGTTGGCCTCAAAGGCCTAGTCCGTCGGCTTCAGAGGCCAGCCCGTGGGCTGCAAATTTAAAAATAATTATAAAATATTTTAAATTAATTTTTTATTTATCAAGTTTTAATAAATCATAAAATAAAAAAATCAAAGTGTCATTGTCCAACTACAAAGCCCAACGCCCCAACCTCATTCAGACAAGCCCAACCCAACGTACACAAACTTAAATAGTTACATTAGAGAATTAGGATTAGCTTTAGCCTTTAGGGTTTACAATTTATTTCATTTTCATTTCTTTTCTTTGAGACTTTTTGAGTTCCGTTTTCAAAATTGTGACTTACGACCTTCAGCTGCTGCTGTGCTGCCTGAGTTCCCTTCCCTTTTCATCATAAAATTAAGTTCCTTCCTATCTCTCCAATTGAATATAGGTAATAATATGAAAAAATTATCTTCCTTCTCTCCTATTTAATCATCATTTTTTTTATTTTGGGAGTTTCATTATATTTTTTAATTTTTTGATCTGATTTTGAGTTTTTGACTCTGAACTGGTCTCTACGAGGATCTACTCACGATGATCATCGTGTAAGTACCATGAACTGACCTCTCTGAACCCAAATCTGGTTGATTTAGATACCAATGATTTGGGTACCGCTATACCGAGAATTTGGGGTTTCAATTTTGATCATTTTTTCTAATGCAGTAGCAGAGATATTCTTTTGGTTAAAAATACAGATCTAGTAGCAGTTGTATGATCCTATTTTTTTATGTAAAGATTCTCTAACTGGGGGTATTTTCTTTTATCCCTCACTGTATTTGTTGATGGAAGTCGAGAATCAGCAAATGCATAATATACTTGCATTATTTTCACGCCCCTCTTTGATACCATTTTTACAGTTCATTTTCAATTTTTGAAGTCTGAAATTATATTTTGAAATGTTTATCTTATTACAAAAGAATAAATAGAGGATGTTGATGAACATAGTGCATATGAAAATTCTATAGAAGTAAATGAAGAACCTGAGAAGAAGAAAACAAAGAAATTAAAATCATATATTTGGACATATATGAAAAAGATTGGTAGAGGTAAAGATGGCGTGGAAAGA
>NW_025836823.1:0-1486 GCF_002878395.1 Capsicum annuum | reverse complement strand
ATAACCTTATATTAGTAAACAACCTTATAAACTTATAACCTTAATCTCTACCAAATATCTCATATCGTAGAATGTAGATCATTGTAAAGTACTAATGCATGGAACAACATCAGCATGAGCTATTAGGCCTTTGTCAAGTTTGCCAACAGTTTTAGTTGTTCATTTTACTGTTTGTTTTTTACATTTGTGCTGTAGAATATTTGCTATCTGCTATTCACAACAATTCTACATCTATTAATTTCAAGTCATCTTCAACTTCCCGTCGTGTATTGAGTTCTCTAATAATCACTAAACAGATCTGATTTTGATTTGATAGAAGAAAGGTTTGTGTAAGGTTTATTCTGTTAAACATGTTAAATATGTAAATATGTTGATATGAATGGGCTATGACAAATGAAACTCAAAAATAGTATTATGTAATTTTGGAAGTGCTGTCGCTTCAGCATTATAGGACATCTAACTGTTAGACTAGAGAATAATCAAGTTTTTTCATCTTTGAATGTGTTTCTCTTTTGAACTGTGGAACTGCGTGCTAACTGGATCACATATATGTTAGACCTATATAAATGTGAAGCTGCACTTTTCCCTTTTGGCAATTTCAATTGGTCTTTAAATTTTATCATCTCACATTTGGATGTTTGTATTTCTTTATAACCATGATTGGTTGATTTGTCTCTTCACTGGCTAACTTATATGTGTTTTACCTACTTATTTGATTGTGGAATAGTCCTTTTTATGCTGTCATTTAAGTGCTAATTTATATTATTTGTTCTCTTTTTATTGGTGTCCAAAATGAAGATAGATACGAAGAAAATGATAAAGATATTGACCTTTCTTGAGAAGATTTTTGGGTTGTGGACGAGTTCTCTAATATCAATAATTTTATGTTGAAATTTTTAAAACATATCGTGACTTGAACTTTCTACAGTGTAAAAACTTAACTAATCATTTTGGACTTGATTACATTTTACTTTTGGGTTTAAATTACTAGCTTGTTGAATATTTTGAATTATGAGATTATTAATGAATGATTTTGTTTTGTGATGTGTATATATTGTGTTATAATTTATAAAGCGTTGAAACAGAATAACAAAAAAGTTGCAATAGATGCTAATGCAACGGTTTAATGTCATTGCAATAGATGAAAATAGGTGTTCCAATAAGTAATGAAATAGTTGTAACAGGTAGTCAAAAGGCGTTGCAACAACAACAGTGTCACTATAGCTGGTATTCGAATGGTTAGTAACCGTTGCAATATCATCTATTGCGACAATTATAAACCGTCGCAATAGATGAAAATAGTCGTTCAAAAAATAACAATCGCAATAGGTCTATCTATGGCGATGGTTTCCAGAAACCGTCCCCATAGCTCTACCTATGGCGACGGTTTAGACAACCATTGAAGAAACCGTTGCAATAGACCAATCGCATTGCCCACCTTTGGGATGCTTGCAGAACCGTTGCGATAGGTCTATGGCAACGGTTT
>NW_025836822.1:0-1503 GCF_002878395.1 Capsicum annuum | reverse complement strand
TCTTATGGCCAAACAATTCTAGTTATTGAATTTATTAATAGAATCTTTGCACCTTCCAACACTTTCTCTTTTCCAATGGAAAAACTAGTCATATTTAGCTTCATGATACTTGTATTCACAATGCATGATTGAAAGGTCCAGCACTTTTTATGCCAGGGTAATTTTTGATCACACTAACAAAATTATTGCTTTAATTCATACGGCACAAGCTTTATACTTATATATGTTTATATATATATATATATTTATATATATATATATAACCTTGTAACCTGATTATCTTCACAGAAACTTGGATGAAATTTGACACACAAGATTAAAGAAGCAGAGTTGTCTGCAATTCAATTTAACAGATTGAGGATAAATACACATTTTAATCTACAAGAAATCAATTATTAGAATAGTCTAATAAACAAGACTAATACATCAAGAGACGGAAGATACAATAGTGTGATTTTCTAGAAAACCCATTTCTCAATCAATCAAAAATCCATTATTCCTCAATCTAAAAACATCGTTAATATTTTATTTTGTTACTTTGTTCTTCATTTTTTTTTTAAATCAATTACCTAGATGATATTTGAGTTGTGTTGTATTAGGAAAAAGGGGCAGAGGGGGGATAGGCCTAACCTCGATACAAGACACAACCATTAGTGATATCAATCATAAGTTATATCACTCCACCAGAAGGCATAAACAATTATATTGCCTTCTGGTACATACACAAATCTATGCTAGCTAACAAAGAAGTTGGATTTATCATATTTACATCTAAGACTAGGCATCATCCATTTATCTAATTGGATGAAGCCTCTATCCTGTCTAGGAAGATGAGAAAGGGACTGAGTGATAAGAATCTGCGTAGAGGTGGAAGCCAATTTGGCTAACAAGTCAGCAACTTGATTCCCCTCCCGAAAACAGTGAGTTACTTGAATCCCAATTCTATTCTTGATACTTTTGATGTTGTCCACAACTTGTTTCAGCTTCATATTAGTGACAAGATTGTTGTTCAGCATGTTGGTTATGATCGTGGAGTCTAGTTCGAGAGTGAAATTAGTGGATCCTTGATATTGACACCATTTAACTCCAAACTCGGCTGCCAACGCCTCTGCCATATTACTGCTACTACAACTGACAAAAATGGAAAATGCCATAACCATATCGCCTCGACTATTCCATACAATTCCACCAATTCCAGCCTTACCACTTCCATGTAAGTAACTACTATTTGTATTGGTTTTAATACAATCAGCTTGAGCGAAGCTCCAAGTAACCTGATGTAACTTTTGAAATGGCCTGAGCTTCTTTATTGTGAGACACAGAGTTGGCCAGTGATTGATGTCTTGCAAGTCTTTAAAATATTTCATCATTACAGATTTGATAAGACCAAAAGCTTGATAAATCATCTTACTGTAGCAGAAGTGTCTTTGGCCTCCAAATTTACAAGAACACTATTGTTTCCAAATTTCCCAACAAATGATACTAGGAGTGATCTTCAATAAA
>NW_025836821.1:0-2467 GCF_002878395.1 Capsicum annuum | reverse complement strand
CTATTTGACATTATAGAACATATCCAGGATGATGAGGCTAGAAACAAGTATCTTCTAGAACTCAAACGATTAATGCTTTCTCACGAAGAAAATCCCCCCAAACCCGTTATTCAGCCTTTTAGCATGAAACAGGTTATGTCAAGATTCGACAAACCTGCAGAACCATCTATTGCTGATCTCAAGGGAGAAATCTCCATCCTAAAGGGAGAAATCACGAATCTGAAAATTCGTCTTGACCAAGTAGAGCTCAACGTTCTTACAGATCAAGTCCTAAAGGATATTTCTCCCCCAGAAAACCTTTCTCCCCCAGAATCTCCTAAGACTTTCCCGATCATCTCGAATGACCATCTTAAAGAACCAGAGCCTAGTTCCTTTCCCGGCTCAGATTCTCCCTCCACATCCGGCAAAGCTGTTACAGCCATAAAGGTTTATAGTGAACACATAGCCATTAAAATTGTCATAAACAAAGACTTTGTTCTTAACAGAGTCGCCCTCTTCGATACAGGGGCAGATAGTAACTGTATCGTCAAAGGTCTTGTACCTACGAAGTACCTTCAAAAGAGTACCTCTCGTCTTTATTCCGCCACGGGAGAAAAAATGGAAATCCATTATAAGCTCCCTTAATCTCACGTCTGTAATAACGGCATTTACCTGGTTAACGACTTTGTCATCACCGACGATATCACTGAAGATATCATTTTAGGAATTCCCTTCGTCAACCAGATTCGACCTTACTGGAGTGACTACGATGGAATCCGTACAACTCTGTTAAACCAAACTTTATTTTTCCCTTTATTGCGACCCCTCTCACAAGAAGAAGGACACCTTATTAAGGAAAGGACGGTTTTTAAAATTAACCGCCTCTCGTCCCATATCAATTTCCTTAAACAAGATATTCATATCAAGAAAATTGAGCAATCCTTGAACACCCCGGAGATGATTACTAAAATAACCAATCTCCATAAAGCCTTTGAAAAAGAAATTTGTTCCGAATTCCGTAATGCTTTGTGGAGACTGGTTATTTTAGTAATCAGAAAACGGATCTCTGATACCAGAAAACGGATCGTGAGTATAATCTTCAAAATTTATAACGAAACAACAATATGTAAAGTGAAAGAAATAGTTAAAACTTACAAGTTTATTGAAACTTCAAAGAAAACATTACAGAATTAGTTTACAAGAGATTGGGCATAGAGAATTTTCAAAAAGGGGTAAATTATCTGATGCTTTCTCCTAGATTACAAACTGCCTTATATAGACAGGAAAGAACTAGATTATACATCTTGTGTAAACACTTGTAAGGCTCAGATTTAATCTTCTGAAAGTAATTGCTTTTTAGAAAAGTAGATGGGCTGTCTTTGCTTTTAGAAAAGTAGATGTGCTGTCTCCTTTAATAAAGCTGACAGATTCCTTTAGCCTTTAATAAAGCTAGGTGATTGTGGGTAGGGTCTAGTAGATTCCCACTAGGAATAGTAGAATGCCCTTTCAAAAAATAATTCCGGTTCTTTGAACCTCTATCTTTTGAAGGGGTCGTTTCTCTGTTCTTAGTAGGGGTCCATGTAGGCCCTGGCAATTCCTTTGGGATTTAGCATATCCCTATTATTATCACTGCTGCCAGTGGAAGAGGCTTCTTCTAGAAGTTGTAGGACTTCATCATTGTTGGTGTCTTGGCTTTCTATATCGTGCAAAGCCTTTTTCAATCTTTCTTTGAGCGCCTGTTTATTCTGTGAGACGCCTGCTGAAGATGCTGGTGTTCTCCCCTTGTCGGGAGTTTTAAGAGCTACTGGCTTGTGAGTCCAGCCTTTAACCTTTATCTCTTTAGACAGATATGTAATCCGGTCTTGTTCTCCTTTGACAAAATTCCAGGAGATGATATAAGATACTCGCTTCTTAATAAAGAATTTACACATTTGAATGTGCTCTGGAAGGGTTAAGCATCCTTCATTTGCGCAAAATTCTGCGAGACGGCTAAGAAATTATTGGGGAAGAGTGTCCTTGATTCCTCCGAAGCATCATGTCCTTGATTCATCCGAAGCATCCCCACCACTCATAAAACCATCTAGGTATAATGGTATTTACATAGCATGACAATACTTAACAAACCATGTATGTCCTGGTCGAACATAGAGGAAATTGAACCATGCAGACTTGTAGTCGTACCAGTTGTATGTCTGAGGCCTATGTGGCATCGATAAGGCAATAGGGATATGCAGATGATCCGCAAACCAATTAAACGGGGTTAGTACCCTTTTGATAGTAAACCTTGAATAATCGATGAATTCGGGATTCCGTTCATTCATAGAATGCTCGACTTCGATGGAATCCGTGTCGACTAGAATGGCTTCATAAAATCGCCGGGTTTTGAGTGGACTCTCGGTATCCACAAAGTTTTTGTCATTGTAGACTGGTTTAATAAGTTGTTCAAGAGGGTACCCCTCGTATTCCTTGTCTAAGGCGATAATAGGTA